>NC_035447.2:28198248-28388248 GCF_002127325.2 Helianthus annuus
TGATGCGACGACCATGCACTTCCTGCATTGATTAACAAGTTGAAGCAGTATCGAGCCATCCTTTGAAACTTCATGGCTTGATCACGATCTTGAACTAGGTAATTGATTTCATGATCCTTCAACACAATGATATCCGATCTGGACATGTTTGTAATCCACATCGGATCGATTATCCTGAAGTTCTCTGCATTGTCTCTGAACAAGATCACAGCTTCACCAGTGTCTGCATCATAAACCCAGCAGCGGAAATTACCAAGAAAGTCGATCTTCATTTTCAGTAACGGAATCTTCTTCATCACCCTAGGAGGGTCATATACCAGACGATAACGAGCGGTGTTAGTCTCTGGATCAAGAGTGAACTTGATCTGCTCGTATCTTGGAAATTGACGGTTGTATAGAGGATCCTTCCAACCCAAACGCCTTTCTAGCCTGATTTTCTTCGCAAAGAGATCTACCATCGCTTCTTTAGCTCGATTGATTACATCAAGCTGCGCCAACACTGCCACATCATAATATGGAAGTGATGAGAATACTAAGAAGAGTTCTGAAGTATTGAAGACCAGATTCTCTCTTCACAAACCATGCAGTGTAAGTCTTTCACAAACATCCAGCTGATGATGCGACCCCCTTGCCTGATTTTTCTCCAACAACATGTAGTTAGCCTGTTCCAATGGGGCAAGCGGAGGAGGATTCCTAGCCAGGAAATCCGCTCGCCATTCATTAATAGTTCTCTCACGGCTTTCTTGAGCAGTTGGCGAATCAGAAGACAGATTTTCAAACTCTGCTGTCTTCTCAGCAACAAAGTTATCATCCAGAGTATTCATTTCAGCATCGTCCTCTCGAACATAGACAGGACGTTCAGGATCAGAACTGATGAAGATTTCATCAATTGAGGAGAAATCAGTCTGATCCTGTACCAGTGGAGTAGCATCAATCAAACATTCAGCAACGTCATCCAACTCAAACAACCTTGATAACTGTTCATCTGTCATCCCAGATACAAACTCTCCCTCTTCCAGTAGTTCACCCGTGATAGGATGAAACTTTTGAGCACTTGAGGATTCAGGAGGATCTTCAGTAAAAGTTTCTGGTTCTAGGCTGATCTGTGAAGGATCTACAGACGTTTCCAATGTTTCAGTCTGTTCAGTTGGACCAGTAGAGACTGTAGGAGGAGCAGACGGAGTCTCTTGAGAAGTGCCAGATCCGCCTGCAGCACCGGATGCAGCTGCACCGGAGCCTGAGGCTGCTGTTTGATCTGGATTAGCAGAATCATCATCCTGATCATCTTGACGTCTTGGGAGTACTATCCCTTGAGCGTTGCACCTCTCTCTCCATAATATCCCAACCTGTTTATGAACCCTACCAAAGTTTTCATGCATAGGTTGGAATGCTTTCTTCAGTCTTTCATCACGACTGCTAACTGTTTCCCTTAACGCTTTTGCTGAATTTTCCAGATTAGTGCTGTGTCTTTTCATGATCTCCACCTCTCTATCTCTTGCCAAGTTAGCCTTCTTTAATCTATCAATTTCTTCAGCTTGTTCTTTGATCTTCATACTTTGAGCATTTACAATAGAACACAGCTGATTGTGAGCCTCTGCATCCTTCACTCGTTGTACACGATGTTCTTCAATCGTTCGTGTATGTCGACCAACTATGTCACCCAGTTCACTGATTTGTTCAATCAAGAACTGTACCTTATCAGCTTCAGAGAAACCTGACAAGGTTTCTGCCAGAGATGGCCTGGAGGGCTCAGGTCTCGATGAACCAGATTGACCTGCCTGACCCGAACCACCTGAAGGACCAGTTATAACAAGAGTAGGTCGAGGTTGTGTACCTGTGGTGGGAGTTTCAGGTGGCTGTTGATCAACAGACACCTGATGAGCTCCCGAAGACCTCTGTGGAGAAGACATAAGATCAATTGTCTCAGAAGCAGTTAACTGATCGTCAATTGGAGGAAGCTGCTGCTCAGGATCAGATGAAGGCTGAACTGACACTGGAACAGAAGTGTCAGCAGTAGATTTCTTTGATCCACGACCACCCTGTCGTTGAGCCTTCCTTTTCCTGATGAAACCTGGAGAAGTAAGAACATAATCCTCATCTTTATCAGAATCTCCAGTATCTCCTGTCTTCTTAATCTTTTCAAACCGGGGATTCCCGCGTTTGTCAAAGACTTTCTTCAACCCTTGAGGAGGAGGATTATCATCATCAGGCGAAGAATCACCATCATCATCACCAGAACCACCTGCTTCATCTTCAGAAGATGAACTGCTATCATCAACAAGTGTTCTCGGCTGATCCACTTTGCCCTTTCCCTTGTCAGTCACAGCAACACTCGACTGACCAGCACCAACATCACCACCAGAAACAACTGGAACATCAGGATCAACAGGCATGTCCTGAGCCACTTCAGCAGTCACATTCACATCAACCTTAGCACTAGCTGCTGCACCAGAACTGCCAGCAGATCTTCTAGTGGCTTTGATTCCATGCTTAGATGTGAGTTGCTCATCAGCCATAGCAATCAATCTTGGTTCTTCATCGTCAGACACACTTCCTTCACGTCGCCATCTGTTGTTCTGTGGAGGCTCATATTCAGGAGCATCAAGATGACCAATCATTTTCCTATCTGGATGCGTTCCCGTGTAAACCCCCATAGACTTGACGATTAGCAGTGTGCGTTCGTTCATCGGATTCACAGGAAACACATCTGCCGTAGCTTTAGCAAGATCAGGAATCTGATCATCTATCATCATTTGTAGAAACCGAGGGTATAACCAAAACTTGGTGTTAGTTCGCTGCTTATCGGACGGAAGTGGCCTCTGAGAGTTTTCCTTCAGATTGTTGAAAACATACCGAGAAATGTTGAACGGCTTGTTCAGAATCAGCGCCGTAAACAATCCTGTCAGATCAATAGGAGACAAATCATACCCAGAGCGCTTGTTGCTTAGGCAATGAATGAGGATGTGCAGAAGAAACTTGTATTTAAGCGGTAGGTATTTCTTGTTGATTTGATTGGTAAGGACGTTCTGGCTGTACTTGATCCTTAACAATAACCCACGTTGACACTGCAAGTCTATAGAGGTTGGGTCTTCAGATTTATCACCAAAACGAAGACGTTCTCTGATAGAATTCTCAGTAATAACTACTGGCTTTTCAGCGACGATTGCCCTGATTACTTCCTGATTATCCACTGTTTCCACCCTAGCTGTATTCCAGAATGCCTTGATATGTGATTGATAGGCGACATGCTGTGTGGTGATAGCATAGTTGATTCGCGCCCGATGAAGATATTCCATAATCCCAGCAAACTCAGGACTGATGCCTCCTTCTGGTTGTAAGTACGCCACCATATTATGTCTAGATTCAGACATAGCTTCCAGTTCAGATTTCACTTTCTTGGTGGGTTTGGCCCGTTCAAACTTAACTTTTGGTGCCATTTCTGCACATCACAATTGCACATAATAAGCACGGGTCAAACAGTCAACATTGAGTTTCACACTTAGAAAAATTTTCAATTTCTTGAAAATTTCCTAAGTGTTGAAACTATCGAAGGATACATTATGTCCATCGAAGGATGAAAGGTGGCACGAAGGATGAAACACAGTTCGTAGGATGATGAATGGTTCGAAGGATGTTTATCCAGCTCGAAAGATGCTGTTTATCTTGAAAGATGTCAAACTTATCGAAAGATCATCTTTCGAATGATCAAGATATTTTGAAAGATACCTTGATCTTTCGAAGGCTGATCCAACGAAGGATGATCTTTCGGGATATCCATTATCTTTCGAAATTCACCTCGAAGGATGCTGTCTGGCACATCTCTCGAGGTGATGACTCATCATCTTCCTTCGATCTGATCCGGTGACTGTTCATCGGCGAAATTTCCGGTGGGTTTTCCGGTGATTTAATACACACTTTATTCAAGTGAGTTTTATGTTAAAACAAGACCATTTTCATCACCATCAAAAACATCAGGATTTTAAACCAACCCGGATCATCACCACAAACCAACACTTAAACTTTTACCCAAACCCTAACCTCCCCTGTTTTACCCAAGTTCAAAACCCTGTTATGATTCAAAACTAACAGTTAGAACCTGCACTAACAGTTTCAAGATCATCACATGAACATCAACAAATATCACTGATTCACACAAAACATTCGGATTTTACATAAACAAAACAAGAACAATAATCTAACAAGAACACGATCAATGACATGTTTAAGATGTTATTGTTTTGATGTTTGTTAACATATTGAGATATAAACATCCTACCAAATGTGTTATGAGAAAACTGATGAACAAACAAGTGATTTTGAAATTTTCGGCAGAGTTTCGAGAGGATTTTGAGGATTTTTGAAAACTGATAATGAACAATGAAGAAGATGAAACCCTTTTATACTCTGACCTCGAAAATCGAACCGTCTCGAAGGACTCAAACCTACTCGAAAGATGGACAGCTGTCACGAAGGATCCCTTTTTGTTCGAAGGATCCAGATATTTGAAGGATCTGGATCGAAGGATGCCAGATATTTATGGATCCTTCGAAAGATATCCTTCGATCTAGAATCATCCTTCAAAGGTTCTGGTCAATTCGAAGGATCACTTGGTCAAATCTTTCGTTGACCAAGCATCTTTCGATGGAGACTGTTTGACTTTCATTGACTTTCTTGACCATCTGATCTTTCGAGGGCCATTGCTTCCTCGAAGGATCAGATTTCCACCAACACTTGGATTTTTGGGGAATTTCCAATTTAACCCTTCAAATTTTGAGGTTTTCCAAAAATGACCATGTTGAAAATTGTCCATTATGAAGTACAGCAAGGTTAATTTTTATGAAGTATTTCGGCTTGTCAGGTATCGGATCGAGCACCAACATCATTCAATCAAAAAAATAAAGTTAAGATGAAAATCTTTTTGGATTTTGAAGTTTGGTAAAAATAAAAGGCAACAATTTTAAGATCCTTTGAATGTTATCAAACGACATCACCGCTAATGCCGTGCTGATATGCACCAAACGACAAAAACTGTTTAAAATTAAAGCAGTAAATTAAGCAGTAAGTAAATATGTACAAACACAACAATATTTTTGCGAGTTTCTGGCGAAGAGAATCATATCAGCTTGCGGTCTTTTGTCAAAACACACTTCCTTTTAAAATTCTTTTACAGAAGCGGATAAGTATTCTACCACAATTACCGATATTGTTGTCCACTTAAACTCAACGATCAGGTGTAATCATAATACAATGAGATACGTTTAAGGTATGATTTATACTTACCGACCGGTGTTCATCCACTCACGACACATTCCCGTATCAAGGCATGCACGAGAATTCATCTTACTGGGGAGTATACCGTCTATCATCCGTTTTTGACGTATATATATACAATGTGAACAAGTCACTTATTTGAGTTTGAAAACAAGCCCTATGTGATAGAATCACTTATTGATGAGGAACTTGATTTTCGATGCATGAGGGCACAGGAGCAAGTCCGTGAACAGGTCAGTACTTCCGTACAGCAGAGAGACGAACTTGACTCCCGGATAAATGTGATATTTTATCACTTATTTGATTTGGACATGTGATTGTTTATCACTTATTGAGGTCGAATGCAGTATGAGATATGTACACGTATGTATGGTATCATGGAAGAACTTAGACTTAGTCTATTTATAGAAGCAACCATGATACCCGGATGATAAAAAGCATAAACCCCGAATATCTCAGAACCTCGGCAATCTATCAAACGAAATTTCGGTACCAAGACCATATGCCAATGAACGGTTCCCACGCGGTTTTCAGTCTGTTATGTTTATATCTCCTGCATACTTTAAAATGATCGTGAGTCTACCGGTACATCATTTGTAGAGCTACTTATCATTTTCTTTTTCTTTTGATTTCTGGAAACATGTTTCAACCGACCTCTGATGTAATATCACTTTCTCTTATATTGCCAAGAAACTCATTTTTGTTTTTCTATTGTTTTTGTGTTTTTCTGAATTTTCTCCCCCTTAAATGCAGAAAGTAAATAAATTAAAGACATATTTTTGTATTTTTGAGATTTTTCAATGTTTTTGTATTTTTCTTGAAATTTTCTCCCCCTAAAATTCAAAAATAAAAAGAAATGAAAATATTTTTGGATTTTTGATTTTTAGAAAAATATTTACAAAAACGATTTCCTGATGTTAGTTACTCTTGCTTCACCTTAATGCCGTTTACCAAAAGTAAGTAATCAAATCTTGATTTATCGAAAGCTTTGGTAAAAAGGTCGGCACGTTGGTGGTCGGTATGAATATGAACCACATCGATAAGTCTCTTTTCAAAACAATCACGTATGAAGTGATATTTAATATCGATGTGTTTCGTTTTCGAGTGCTGTACAGGATTTCTAGTGATCTGTAAGGCAGCCTCATTATCAACATAAATAGGAGTAGTTAGGAATTCAAAACCGTAGTCCCGCATCTGTTGTTGGATCCATAGAACCTGGGAGCAGCAACTAGACGCAGCAATGTATTCTGCTTCACATGTAGACGTAGCCACACATGTCTGCTTCTTGCATTGCCAAGTGACTAGGCGATTGCCTAAGAACTGACATCCTGCTGTAGTTGATTTTCCATCTTTCTTGCAGCCGCCGAAATCAGAATCACTGAAAGCTTTAAGATCGAAGTTATCATCCTTAGGATACCATAACCCGGTGTCAGGGTAAGTCTTCAGATAACGAAAGATCCTTTTGACAGCAGCATAGTGAGAGACCTTCGGATTCGCTTGATACCTAGCGAGAAGACAAGTTGGATACATAATGTCGGGTCTTGATGCGGTGAGATACATTAAAGATCCAATCATAGCACGATAGAGCGAAGAATCCACAGCATCTCCTTCGTCATCCGGAGTAATTCCATGATTCTGAGGAAGAGGAGTAGAAATAGGCTTCGCATCGGACATCTGGAACCGGCTCAAGATGTCCCCGACGTACTTGGTTTGATGAATAAAAATTCCAGATTCGGATTGATTAACTTGCAAACCCAAGAAGAACGTCATTTCCCCCATCGCACTCATTTCAAATCGATCCTGCATCACCTTTTCAAATTCTTTACACAACTTATCATCGGTAGAACCAAAGATAATATCGTCGACATATACTTGTACCAACAGAAGATCTTCACCATTTTCTTTGATGAAGAGGGTACAGTCGATCAAACCCCGTCTAAAACCATTGCTGAGCAGATAGGTAGACAACGTTTCATACCAAGCCCGAGGTGCTTGATGAAGACCATATAACGCCTTGTTTAGAAGTAAAACCCTGTCAGGATGTAATGGATCTTCAAACCCCGGTGGTTGCTCGACATATACTTCCTCCTCGACTACTCCGTGTAGAAAAGCACTTTTGACATCCATCTGGTACACCTTAAATTTCTTGAAAGATGCATAGGCTAGAAAGATTCTAATAGCCTCCAGACGAGCAACAGGAGCATACACTTCATTGTAGTCAATGCCTTCAATCTGACTAAAGCCTTGGACAACCAACCTTGCTTTGTTTCGGACAACAATCCCACGGTCGTCCTTTTTGCACTTGAACACCCAGCGAGTTCCGATCTTTTTGTAGTTATCGGGCCTATCAACCAATTTCCATACGCCCAATTTCTCAAACTGCTGAAGTTCTTCTTGCATTGCTTCCACCCAGGAATCATCCTTCAATGCCTCTTTCCAAGATTTAGGTTCTTCTTGGCTAACGTAGCAGGCAAAGGACCATTGATTCTGTTGTCCCGATTCTCGTATCTCAGCATACAAGCCAGCATTTTCGTTGTTTCTGATTTGATTTCTTGTCCTTACACCACTGAGAACATCACCTATTATATTCTGCTGAGGATGAATGTTATGAATTCGGGTTTCAGTAACTTGAGGAACTTCAACATTTGACCTCAAGTTAGTGATATTTAAATTCCCGATATCATTCTGAAGCTGGTGAGTTGTAGAAGATGATGCATTTTCTTCTTGGATAATTGGCGCAGACACTGGATCCGTTGCTTCTGAAGTACCTTGAACCGGACGCAGTGCTTCACCATCATTTGCATCAACATACTCCTCATCTTCCGATGACAAATTGTAATCGACAGCATCATTAAACACCTCATTTGAAACGAGATTGTTGACAGAAGAAGAAGCTTGTGAGTCAACAATGATTGGACGAGCTAACTGAGAGCCAGTCGCATTCTCGCTTTCAGACAACATTTGAGCAATTGCATTATCATCATCAAATGTAGGCAGATTGAATGAGTCGAAAAGACCATCATAATCGAACATCCATGGTTCACCAGAAGGCTTCGGAGGATTAGAATATCGTTGGACTCTTACTTCACCCCATTCTTCAATCCTTTTGGTAGTCAGGTTCCATACTCGCAGATTAGGAGTAGCATACCCAAGGAAATAACCTTCGATAGCTTTGGCACCAAACTTCCCGTCAGGCTCAATCATGGTACATGGTGCACCAAAAGGTTCTAGATATTCCAAGTCAGGAGTCTTCTTGTGTAGGAGTTCGAAGCACGTTTTTCCATGTCTTTTCACTGTGAGAACCCTGTTTAACGTGTAGCAAGCTGAGGCAACAGCTTCAGTCCAGAATCGAACTGGAAGCTGAGACTCAACCAACATGGTTCTTGCAGTCTCTATTAAGGTTCTGTTCTTTCTTTCAGCGACTCCATTTTGTTGTGGCGTGTACCGAGAGCTGTATTCATGAAGGATTCCTTTTGCAGTGCAAAACTCATCCATAACCCTGTTTTTGAACTCGGTACCGTTGTCGCTTCGAATTCGCCTCACCTTTAGAATATACAGATTTTCCAACAGGGTGATCAAATTCTTCAGAATTTCTGGAGTCTCGCTCTTGTGGACCATGAAGTCAACCCATGAAAATCTTGAGTAGTCATCAGTAACTACCAAGCAGAAAACTTCTCCGTGCACACTCGTGTGTTTGACAGGGCCGAAAAGATCCATATGCAAACGCTCGAGTGGCATGTTGACAGTGTTAACCTTCTTCAATGGATGAGATTTCTTGGTCTGCTTTCCCTTTTGACACGGCACACAGACATCTTGAAGTTGAAAGTGTTTCACATTGACACCTCTCACCAAGTTGTTTTTGACAAGGTGATTCATTTTTCTGAGGTGAATATGACCCATTCGTCTGTGCCAAGAGATTGTCTCCTTTTCAGTGGCCTTTGAAACAAAGCAAGTAACTTGTTTGGAATTCGTTACTGCTTGGCTCATATCAAGGACATACAAATCATTCACCCTTGGAGCTGATAAGAGAATCCATTCTGGGGGGATCTTGAAACCTGGCTTCAGCACATAACAACCGGCATCATCAAAATGCACGGTGAACTTCTTGTCGCAGATTTGAGAAACACTCAAGAGATTGTGATCCAATTGCTTCACATAATTGATCTTGTCGAAACTCACAATCCCATTAGAGATCATTCCCTCGCCGGTGATATAACCTCCCTTATCTCCCGCAAACGCAACATATCCTCCTCTTATACTTCGCACATCGAAAAGAAGACGATAGTCGCCAGTCATGTGCCTGGAAGCCCCACTATCAACAATCCAAAGACTATTAATAGTTCCTCCTGGAGCCGCCTGCACATGCAATTAACACATCAGTTTGAGAGGGGGACCCAAGCCTTTGTTGACTTGGGTCGTCCTTGATCATCAAGGAAAGTGATCTCAATCACTTGATGATTAGGAAATAAAATTTCTGGTGCTCCCCCTGACTTAATTACCTGTTTTTGTTTCCAAGCTTGTTTTTGTTTACCAGTATTTGAATTAATTGATTTTGTATTTACTGGTTTTGCATTTGTAGGTTTAGCTTGAACAGGTTTCTCATTCTTGACCTCCGATTTTAAGGCCTTCTCAATTACCTTTTTGTTCTTTTGTTTTTCTTTCTTTTCCCTTTCTTTCAAGACACGTGGGTCTTGTTTCGGGGAAACCGATTGTTTTTGGTAACTGGTTTCTTGGGGAACACTTGTTTGTCCTTTCAACTTTTTCAAGTATGGACAGTATCTTACGATGTGCCCAATTGTTCCACATTCAAAACACATTCTCCGCTCTACGAACCTCGGAGAAACGTGTTGATTACCCGACGAAGAACCAGACACTGAAGTTTGTGATCTGGATGTGCTTGGACCTAAATCACATCCGTTTGTGTGTTGGGTATAATTGTTTTGCTCATTTCGTTTCAAAATTCTAACTTGTTTTACAAATTCATTGTTAGATTTGTTTTGAAATGTTTCAAGTTTGTCCGTACCCTTTGATTCAACAAACTTCACTATCGGTTTTTGTTTCTTAACAGGGGTTTTCCTGTTTTGCACCTTTTGAACCTTAGATTGTTCAACCTTAGATTGTGGAGCTTTAGGTTGTGCAACCTTAGGTTGTGGAGCCTTAGACTGTTCAACTTTAGGTTGTTGAACCCTTGGTTGTTCAGTCTTAGGCGACTGAGCTTTTGGTGCTTGAACATTCTTGTTCTGAGCCCTCTTTTCTTGTACCTGACTCTTACCTTTTCCAGAATTCACTTGTTGTTTTCGCTCAACTGACAGTTTTTGGTTCCCATGTTGTTTTCTAATTTGTTCACGTGGAACTGGTTCACATTGAGTGACAGTGACTTTGTTACCTTTGTTTCCCAAAAACTTATCAATTCGTCCTTCAAAAATTTTCTCAATTAAATCTTGATTTACATTTTTGATTGGAAAATCTCTGTCAGAATAAATTTTGTTGTCTCCCTTGAGCGTATACAACAAGTTATTCTTTTCACTGCTAGGTACACTGGGCTTCATTGCCTTTGGTGTTTCAGCCTTACTCGGTTTCACTGGCGGATCACACAAGATGTGATTCTCAATTGGAATGTCTGATGTAACCGAGTTAGACTGTGGCTTCACAATTTCTTCAGATTCATCGTCTGAAGAGTCAGCATCCTCAATGATGGGAGGACTCTGTTCCTTTTCACACGATGAATTTTCCACATTCTCAGAAGCTGATTGTTCCGAGGAAGATGTACAAGTTTTGAACCCGAGGCCCGCAGCAAAGTCATCTCGCGCAAGTGGCACAGTAGGTTCAAAACGGGGCATATCCTCGTCATCAGGCTGTTTTGAATAATTGTGGCTCATTGGGGGAGGACATTTTTTGTATCCAATACATTTTTTATCCCCCTTTTCCTTCTGAACACTGATGATGTGATCCAAAACAAAGCGGGAATTGGAATAACTGTCCAATTTCTGCTTGATTGCATCACACTCGCATCGAGCTGTAGCTAACTCCACCATTTGTTTCTCAATTGTGTCAATTAAGTTATTATTAGCATGTTGTTTTCTCAAAACAGCCTTTTGTAATTCAGAAACATCATGTTTTAATGACTTAATTGTTTCTTTAAATTCTTTTTCATTTTTGGTTAAAAAGAAGTTAGCTTCAGATGCTTTGGCAAGATCAACAATCAATTCTTGATTGTGTTTTTGTGTGATTTCAAACAGACTTTCCTTTTCTGCATATTCTAGACATTTAGCACATTCAACAACAGCAGAAACAGAGTCAGGTTTAGAATCACATACCTGTGAGGTTTGTCCTTCAACATGAGCCATGAAGGCTGTAAGAAAAGAGAAAGATCCGTCTTCAGAGAAAAATTGAGAAAGCTTCTCAGAAGTTCCAGCAGCTTTCTGGCAAAGAATAGACCTTCTCTTGCATAATGCTTCAGCATCAGCCAATAATTCATCAACCTCCAGATCTAAAGCTTCACTTGATATATCACCAGTATCAAGTGATTCACCATCAACACTTCCACTGTAACCCGAGCTATCTTCATCTTCAGAAGATTCACCAGCAGACACGGGTTCTTCAACCTTTTCAACTACTTTGGCATAACAAGCTGTGCCACCATTACCTCCATTACCTCCTTCTCCAAGCTGAACACTCCAGTTACAAATCTCATCAGCTTGAACAACTAATCCTCTGTGGGAATTAGAGTTTGAGGATCCAGAAGTATTTCCTCCCACGGGAACTAATTGTCTGTCAGAATTGTTCTGTTGTTGCTGAGGCTGTCTTTGATTCCTGAAAGGATTCTGATTGCCTTGCTTGGGTGGCTTCTGACATTCCCGTTTGAAGTGACCCTTTTCACCACAGTTGAAGCAGGTGACAGCATTTTTATCAAAACCATACTTGGTGTTGTTATTGCTTTCCAAGCTGGTTCTCCCCGTTCTTTCCATAAACTCTTTAGCTCTACGGATAGCACTAGCAAGAGCCCACTTTATATCCATCATCTCAAACTCTTCTTTATCAACCTGCTGATAATCTTCGTTTGTTAGGTTGATATTTCCAATCTGACCCGCAACCAACCCACAGTAGGCGCTAACCAAGGTGTTCAACATCTCCATATGTTCCTTGGCTATCTCAACACTGACTTTTGAAAAATTGGAAGTATCCAATCTGACAGTGTTCGGATTGGAAGTAGCTTGAAAGCTTGAAGAACTTCCATAAAATCCCTGCTGTTGTGGTTGTTGCTGTTGAGCTCTGTTAGGATCCAGGAAAGGCGGTGGAGTGAATTGTTGAGCTGTCTGCTGTTGTTGTTGTTGAGATGAAGAATCTGGTCTTGAATACATCATTGTGTATGCTGAAGGATCAAATTGATTTGCTGTTGGAGGTCCGGTGTTGGAGATGAACGCTGTTTGAAGCTTAGCATGCTGAGAAGCTGGCTTTTCTCCAGTAATACCACCTGCAATCCCAAAATACATCTCGGGATTCTGAGGAGTGGTTGTTCTTTTCGCCTTGAGCTTTTCTTCAACATCTTTGTTTTCCAATTTCTGGATTAGCTCATAAATGGTAATTGTATCCAGAACACCGTTTTCCTTGAGAATCTCAAGATAACTGCTCCACTTTGCTGGTAAGGCATCAGCAAATCTCCTCACCATATCTTGTGGAGTGGCAGAGACTTTGAAGGCAAACATTTCACTCAACAGATGGTGATATCTTGTAGACAATTCTGATAGACCTTCATTCTCCATGCATGTAAAACCTTCAAACTCTTTCTTTAGCAGCTCCTGCTTGATCTTTCTTGATTGAGCATTTCCTTCACACCTTAACGTGAGCATATCCCACAAACTTTTGGTAGTCGTACAGTAGACGAATTGGTGGTATATATCTCTGTGAAGAGCCTGCGTGAGAATCATAAATGCTTTCTTTTCCAATTCAAACTTCTTCTTATCTTCATCAGACAGTGTGCTGTAAGTTTCTGGATTTGATCCTGCAACTTCCAACTCATTTTCAAACGAAGTGAAGAAACACATCCATAAGTCTTGACCTTGCCCCTGAACGTAAGTTCTCAACCTTTCTTTCCACCATCCCCAATCATTGATGTGATTAAGCTTTGGCGGTTTCGTGCTTGTACCAGTTTCACTATCGTTCTGCATCATTGCTTGAATGCTGTTGCTTTGATTAGTGACCAATGCCCATTGATTTGCCGTTATCATTGCAGCTTGAGTTGGGGCAATAGCCTGCATCCATGCAGTTTTGTTGAACTCTGGCGCAGATTGCGTGGTTGATGATTGCGTAGATGATGACTGTGGAGTCAAAGTTGTCGTAGTCCACGCAGAAGGATCCCATTGACCATTTGTTCCCATTTTATAATTAATATATTAGGTGAAAATAAATTTAGAAAATTGATTTTCACAAACTATATTAAAACTTGAAAAATGACAACAGCCGAAGGATAAGGATCGAAAGACCTGAAATCACAAACTGTTAAATTCAAACAGATAAGACTCGAAAGATGGCCCGAAAGATAACACTGTTCGAAAGATCAACAGTATTCGAAAGACTACTGTTGAGTTTTCGAACAAAAACTTCGAAAGATTCCCCTACTCGAAGGATCCTTATCTTTCAAAGACAAACAGTAACTCGAATGATGGATCTTTCGAGAAGATTCCTTGACTCGAAAGATGGCACACTGACTTCGAAGGATTGTTCGAAGGATAGTTATCTTTCGAATCTCCGGAATCGAAAGATGATCTGTCGAGCTCGAAAGATATCTTTCGAACACACTCTGACACACTGACACAAGGTTGACTGAAAAGTGACAGGTTGATGTGGTTGGTGAACCACCTTTCGGCAGAAAGGATGTTCTGCACAAACTTTTCACCAACTTTCACCAACTTTGAAAATTTTGCCAAAAAGGGAAGCTTCTTATCCACACCTAGCAACCGGAATATGACCGGAATATTTGCCGGAAAATAGCAAACCTTTCAAGACAAAATTTTAAGTTACCCAATCCTTCCCACACAACACCCGGTTAGTTTAAAACACGTTTTTAAGGCTAGAAAGTCCAGAAACACACTAAAAACGGGAGTTAAACCAAGAAAACTTTTGTCCAAACACAAACCAAGGTCTTGCACAAACCCGGTTTAACAAGGAAAAGAGCCACGGCTCTGATACCACTTGTAGGTCCCTCGGAGGTTGAGGTTTAACCTATTCCTTGTTATGTTCAACACTCTAGCAAGTGCGGAATCCAAGCTAGAGTGCAACCGGAGTTTAGATGAAAGCAAAGATTACAAAGAGAAAGATAGACACGCAAGATATCAAAGTTTTCTCTTGTATTTCAGTGGACACGGTTACAGACCTTGACCAAACTGAAATGCTCTCTATTACAGACCTGGGTTTCACACACAAAAGCTCTCTACTGTGAATACAAACTTTGGACAGAACTATGTGAAAGTGAAACCCTTCATGGATATATATACCCATACCAGATTCCCATGCACGAAGGATAGATATCCTGGTCGAAGGATCATCTGTCGACCAGAAAACCTATCGAAAGATCTCGAAGGATCTAGACATACCTCGAAGGATTGTATATCCTTCGAGGTCCATAAGGATCCTCCGAAACATCATCTTTCGAAGTCATCGAAGGATACTAAACATCCTTCGATGACATCCTTCGAGACATATCATCTTTCAACTACTAAGTGTTGAAGTTTGGCCAAGTCAAACCAGGAGGATGGTTGACTTGGTCAAACACATATTACAACACATTACAACACATAAACAACACATACAAGACGTAAACACAACCGACAAAAGACATCGTTTTATACATTACAAAATATAGACAAAGTACAGACACAAAGTGCACCAACAGCTAATCCACTACTAATGGAAATATGACAGCTGTGAATCCTTATCACAACTGCCATATTGGGGGCAATTGTCAGGGCATGAATTTTATGCTAAGGATCATCTATCCTGAGTCTGGGCATGGATCACGGGTCCTTAATGGATGATGCGGATAGTCTGAGGATCCAGAGTCTGAGGATCACGCGTCTGAGGATCAGGATCCTTTATGTTTTGCATGTTTTTAATGTGTAAATGCAGGTAATGGACGTAGTGGACCACTTCTTTGCGGGAATCTCGTGGAATATGCTTCCTAGGCACGTGCATAATGAGGAAATAACCGTTAGTGGTGGTCATGGGTAACTTCCACCTTTTTCGGGAAGTTAGTTACTTGTTTTTTTTCTTATCTTTTAAGGGGAAAATGAGCTCAATTAAGGCACAATTCGTACACACCACACAAACAACACACAACACTCGAATTCTCTGCAAACACTTAGCAAAAAACACACACTTACACTAGAAATTCATTGTATTGTGCTTGTTTTCTTCCGAAGTTGTACAAGGATCACTGCTGTTTTTGCAATATAGTTGGTGATCGGTAGTTTCCATCACCCGAGGTTTTTTATGCCGGAGATCTTCTAAAGATCAAGGGCTTTTTCCTCGTATAAATCTTGGTGTTCACCGTTGATTTCATATACTTGTTCATACAATTAACCAAGCATCATACCCCGTAACAGAGAGTTTGGTTGCATTATCCTTGTGTGATTTTTGACCAAAACAATTACCACCGTATTCCATGCAAGTAATTGTCCTTAACAACCCCCCTGTGAACGGGTGCTGAGTCCAAACTATAGTACTATGTTGCTAAGGCAGGTAGATAGCACTCCACGTGTAAACATAATAAACAACAATCATTTAGTCAAGTAGCACATGCAAATGGTCAGCGTTCAAATAGTTTGTGTTTGATTGTGATTTGATAGGTAACGTATGTAACACCCAAAAGTGCTAAAAGCAAAAAGGGATCGAGTATACTCACAGTGATTGATTGTGGATTGAAGGGAGTGCTGAGAGTAAGATTAGCCTGAATAGTTCGATAGCGCAACAGTAAGTAACGCGGAAAGGTAAACAAGTGTAAATGGATCGAATGGGCAGGTCGATCGAACGGGCTGTTCGGTCGGCTGGTATGTCCGGTTGGACAGTCCTGTTCGATCGGCCGGTAGGCTCGATCGGCTGGACCATTCGAGTGGATTGTTTCTTCCTCTGGTGTGTTTGTGTTTGAGGATTTGAACTTTTGAAGTTTTCGTTGTAGTATTTGAGAACACTGAAGTGTTCCTATCTTTCAAGTCGATCGATCGAACGGTTCGTTCGATCGGCTAGCTCACTCGATCGGCTAGCTCACTCGATCGGCTAGGAATTTCAGAATTAGTCCTCAACTGAGTGTCACTCGATCGAACAGTCTGTTCGATCGGCTGGCATTCCCTACTACGAACGAGTTGTGAAAACGATTAAGTGTTGAAGCATAGTATCTCATGATCCGAACAGTAATGTTTACCAATCGAGTGACATATTCGATCGAACACTACTTCATCAATACTATACCTCAAAAGTTTGGAAAAGTGGGACGCCATGTGCTAGCCGATCGGCTGGCCCGGTCGATCGGCTGGTGTGTCCGATCGGCTGGGCTGTTCGATCAGCCTAGCCGTTCGGCCAGCAAGTCTGACCTGGTCGGCCTTTCGTCTAACACTTGGTCGTCTGGTTTCTTGTTATTATATCGAGGTAGTTTGATAACGAGTTGAACTATGATACCTTCGTTCTTACTCGTCTCTCCGGTTCGGATAGGAATCACCCAAGTCCGGCCGGTGAACGGTTCGGAACGTTGTTTTTAGAGTCTAACCCGAAATCGGTGAACCTTGGTCATATAGAATCCGAATCTTGAACCTTTTAACTTGTTAGAATGATTAGTTAGCCGGTTCAAGCTCCGTTTCTAGCGGTTTGAAGGCATTGAGTGTAAAAGAGTTGAAAGAAAGTTGGGATTCCTTCTTTCAATCCCTCACAACTTGTGAATGTTTAGATCTTTGATAGATCTTAACTTGTTTATGTGGAAATTGGTTAGATCTAAGCTAATCATAGTTGAATGAGGCCAAAACATGATGTTCTTCAAGAACACCATGATGACATCACCCAAGAACACTTAGATCTTGGTGATTTCACGGTTAGAATCCAAGTTTTGAAAGATAGAAAGGTGTAGAATCAAGTAATGATAAAAAACGTACAAGAATTAGAGTGAAAACTTACCGGGATTGAGAGAAATCTGAGAAAAGGTGAAGAATAGGAGCTGGCCGGTCAGAACTTTCCAAAAGTGGAAATGAAGACAAGGACAACCCTATTTATAGGCTTCCAAAAGAGGAAAGTGGCAGCCGATCGGCTAAGAGCTCCGATCGAGTGGGCTGCTCGATCGGCTGGCAAGGTGCTAGCCGATCGGCTGGCCTGTTCGATCAGGTTGCCTCCTGTTCGATCCGCAACACACTTTGAGTATTTTGCGACGATTTTCGACAATTCGATTTCGATGAACGATGGTACGAATACGATAGAGTTCCCAGTCAAATTACTTTTAATCCCAACCACTATATCTAACATAAAATCTTCTATAAGTCACGTTTCGGTGTCGTTTTCGATTGAGTTCGATTTCCTTTCGAGATTCGATTTGATTTTCGATTGATTATGTAACACCCCAACCCGGAAGGGCTGACGTGTCACAATAACGGTAACATAAACAAAAGTCATAGTTCCATTTATTTATTTGATAAGGATACAACCACACGACTATTAAAATTAAGATTAATATACAAGCGGAGACATTCATCTTAATTAACTAACATCTTCATATTTATTCCTAGGCTTTATTCTTCTCTCTTTTCCCCTCCCAAAGTAACCTGTGGACCTGTATATACAAAAAGTTTACGGAATGAGCCGAATGCTCAGTACGGAATTTTAGGCTCAAATAACAAATAATGCTTTATATGAAATCTTATCCGGATAGAACTTTATGCGAAAATGATACGATGCAAGAACAAAATTTCATCATCATATCTTACGGATGTACCCATGAGCAAACTTAAAACGTGACAATACACAGGTAGCTACTCCTGCATAATTATCACATGAGATGGCGAATTGGCATACCCGTTATCCACCTCCTTATACTTAAATCCTAGGATCGATCCATACGCCTCTTAATAGCCTTATGTACCACACTTGTACTTAAGAGACGCCGTGAACTGATCTCTCCGTCACGGATGGAGCACATGATGTCGATGCCGCAACAACATGCTCGTGGGACACTCCACGAGAAGCGATACTCAGGGTATCAGAGTACAAATGGTCTTATTCACATAACTTATAGAACTTATTTTCATAACAAAACGGAACATATATTGGAACATGCGATAATGAGTATAACATAATACTATCGCATGACATGAAAGCTAAATCAAATGATTAGGATAGGAATCGAACGGACTGTCAAATGAATCGATAATCAAAGACGTGAGGAGTTTTTAACAGATATAGTAATTTAGTGGTTTTATAACAATTTGAATATGAAGCAATAAAGAGTGGGGTAAGGATCCGTACCTTAATAACTCCAAAGTGAAGCTACCTTGTGCTAATATTTTAGATTTATATGGGCAGAGTTTAGACTACTGATTAATCTTTTAACCTAATTTAAATAACATGCACACAAACTAGGTTAGTAACTTAATACAGCATTTACGATAACTCACGAGATCAAATTCTCACAACGAACGACAAAGTGCGATACTTAAACATCCATCGAATTAACGACGAACGACAAAGTACGATACTTAAACTCATCCATCGAATTAATGACGAACGACAAAGTACGATACTTAAACTCATCCATCGAATTAACGACGAACGACAAAGTATAACCCTAATGTGGGCAGCACTTAAACATCCATTGGATATATTGATCGATCGGACAATGAATCGTAATAGCGATCGAGTTATTACCCTGATTGTGGCAGCACTTCGTGAATTAGTGTGTGTTGTGGACTGATTTAACAATAACTCGACGTACACAGAACTTATGAGCGTCGTTTCAACTTCCCAGATCAAGTCCCAATGTCCTCTATTTATACTAATTTTTGGGACATGCCTACCTACCTGCTTGACATGCCTACCTACCTGCTTGATTGACATGCCTACCTACCTGCTTGACATGCCTACCTACCTGCTTGACATGCCTACCTACCTGCTTGATTGACATGCTTACCTACCTGCTTGATTGACATGCCTACCTACCTGCTTGACATGCCTACCTACCTGCTTGACATGCCTACCTACCTGCTTGATTGACATGCCTACCTACCTGCTTGATTGACATGCCTACCTACCTGCTTGACATGCCTACCTACCTGCTTGATTGACATGCCTACCTACCTGCTTGATTGACATGCCTACCTACTTGCTTGATTGACATGCCTACCTACTTGCTTGATTGACATGCCTACCTACCTCTTGATTGACATGCCTACCTACTTGCTTGATTGACATGCCTACCTACTTGCTTGATTGACATGCTTGGGTGTCTTAATTAGGGTTTTCTAGTGGTTTATAATTACTATTATTATTTTTATTTCTAGAATAATGATTTTAAATTTATGGGCATTACAACTATTACCCCCTTAAAAGAAATTTCGTCCTCGAAATTCTTCAAATAAGAATATAACCTATCGCATAAGTAACAGAAACGAAACATTTATAGAAGAGTTACTAACTTATATAACCGGAATCTCCTAACCACACATGTGTGTCTGAAATTCATAACTAAGTTCATGACTATACTTGTCAATTACCTTATATATGTGCCCTAATGGTCCTTTTATAACGTATCTTAATAAAATATCTTACCGTACGAAAAGTCAATAGAGACTTACAGATACTTAGAGTGACTATTAGCACTGATATTTCCTACATAGACATCTATACGAATAGACATAGGAGTTAAACCAAATAAGAGATCAAGTTGAATCCTATCATAGATATCTACCTATTCCTCACAGGTCTTAATTACTATCTTCAAGTTTTCTACAGGAAAGAGCCTTTGCTCTGATACCATAGCTGTAACACCCCAACCCGGAAGGGCTGACGTGTCACAATAACGGTAACATAAACAAAAGTCATAATTCCATTTATTTATTTGATAAGGATACAACCACACGACTATTAAAATTAAGATTAATATACAAGCGGAGACATTCATCTTAATTAACTAACATCTTCAGATTTATTCCTAGGCTTTATTCTTCTCTCTTTTCCCCTCCCAAAGTAACCTGTGGACCTGTATATACAAAAAGTTTACGGAATGAGCCGAATGCTCAGTACGGAATTTTAGGCTCAAATAACAAATAATGCTTTATATGAAATCTTATCCGGATAGAACTTTATGCGAAAATGATACGATGCAAGAACAAAATTTCATCATCATATCTTACGGATGTACCCATGAGCAAACTTAAAACGTGACAATACACAGGTAGCTACTCCTGCATAATTATCACATGAGATGGCAAATTGGCATACCCGTTATCCACCTCCTTATACTTAAATCCTAGGATCGATCCATACGCCTCTTAATAGCCTTATGTACCACACTTGTACTTAAGAGACGCCGTGAACTGATCTCTCCGACACGGATGGAGCACATGATGTCGATGCCGCAACAACATGCTCGTGGGACACTCCACGAGAAGCGATACCCAGGGTATCAGAGTACAAATGGTCTTATTCACTTAACTTATAGAACTTATTTTCATAACAAAACGGAACATATATTGGAACATGCGATAATGAGTATAACATAATACTATCGCATGACATGAAAGCTAAATCAAATGATTAGGATAGGAATCGAACGGACTGTCAAATGAATCGATAATCAAAGACGTGAGGAGTTTTTAACAGATATAGTAATTTAGTGGTTTTATAACAATTTGAATATGAAGCAATAAAGAGTGGGGTAAGGATCCGTACCTTAATAACTCCAAAGTGAAGCTACCTTGTGCTAATATTTTAGATTTATATGGGCAGAGTTTAGACTATTGATTAATCTTTTAACCTAATTTAAATAACATGCACACAAACTAGGTTAGTAACTTAATACAGCATTTATGATAACTCACGAGATCAAATTCTCACAACGAACGAAAAATTGCGATACTTAAACATCCATCGAATTAACGACGAACGACAAAGTACGATACTTAAACTCATCCATCGAATTAACGACGAACGACAAAGTACGATACTTAAACTCATCCATCGAATTAACGACGAACGACAAAGTATAACCCTAATGTGGGCAGCACTTAAACATCCATTGGATATATTGATCGATCGGACAATGAATCGTAAAGGCGGTCGAGTTATTACCCTGATTGTGGCAGCACTTCGTGAATTAGTGTGTGTTGTGGACTGATTTAACTATAACTCGACGTACACAGAACTTATGAACGTCGTTTCAACTTCCCAGATCAAGTCCCAATGTCCTCTATTTATACTAATTTTTGGGACATGCCTACCTACCTGCTTGACATGCCTACCTACCTGCTTGACATGCCTACCTACCTGCTTGATTGACATGCCTACCTACCTGCTTGACATGCCTACCTACCTGCTTGACATGCCTACCTACCTGCTTGATTGACATGCCTACCTACCTGCTTGATTGACATGCCTACCTACCTGCTTGACATGCCTACCTACCTGCTTGACATGCCTACCTACCTGCTTGACATGCCTACCTACCTGCTTGACATGCCTACCTACCTGCTTGACATGCCTACCTACCTGCTTGATTGACATGCCTACCTACCTGCTTGATTGACATGCCTACCTACTTGCTTGATTGACATGCCTACCTACCTGCTTGATTGACATGCCTACCTACCTGCTTGATTGACATGCCTACCTACCTGCTTGATTGACATGCCTACCTACTTGCTTGATTGACATGCTTGGGTGTCTTAATTAGGGTTTTCTAGTGGTTTATAATTACTATTATTCTTTTTATTTCTAGAATAATGATTTTAAATTTATGGGCAATACAGATTACCACACCAAACATAAAGTAAACACGCACAAGTAACACATAAGGCACACACACACGTATCACAATACCAAAATTTGCATAATTCGAGTCTCGAGTTCGATTGTTTGTTAGATCGGCTTGATTATTGATTAGTCAACTTTATCGCATTGTTACTTCCTATCATTCACAGTCGTAGGTCGGTTCGCTTTAAAACACATTCGATTACTTCGATTCTTGCTGATTACAACACTTACTCCACATAATACAACTAAAACATAAAATCGACTATCCACAGTCAAAGAAAGTCAAAGTTGACTTGGACTTTGACTTTGACATTCGAAAACACGGGGTGTTACAGTTCCAGACGTTCAATATGTGGGAGGACCAAGAGGAGTGCATTACAGATCATCAGCAATGACTCAGGCTTTGGGGTCATACTTCCAACCAGTAGGATCCCATTCTCAGCATATAGGATCCTCCTATGTCCCAGGATCCTCGCAGGTTCAAGGATCCTCCCAGGTTCAAGGATCCTCTCAGGTTCAAGAATCCTCTCACTTCCATGGATCCCTCCAGATTCCGGGATCCTTAAGGAGTTTGCAATCAGGGAGTTCAGATATCCATCAGGGAGATTTTATTCCAATGCAGACCATTGCTTCTACTGGTCCATCGGTCATTCCAGAGTCTCAACAATATGGATTCACATCCGGTGTTCCTAATTTGAACCCAATGGGAGGTAACACTTTCAATAATTCTTATACCACTAACCATGGCCTTATGCAGGATACAGGTATCAATCATGCCATGGCCAGAGAATTGCAAAAGTTAAAGGATATGATATCAAGTGTCCCAGGAGTGGTCAAGCCTATCCCGGAGATTGCAGATGGGAGCCATAAGATATCTCGTTTTACACCACCCATCTGTGATGCTGAGATACCCAAGAGGTTCCACGTGCCAACCATGAAGTTGTATGATGGTTCAACAGATCCTGAAGAACACATAGCACAATACAGGGAAAGGATGGAAATCAATCCCATCCCAGAAAGGTTAAAGGAAGCATGTCTGTGCAAGGGATTTGGATCCACTCTTACTGGATCGGCTCTTAAATGGCTGCTAAGTCTTCCCCCCTATTCTATTACCTCGTTTGCTAATCTAGTTAACCTATTTAATAACCAGTTTTCTTGTAGTAGAAAATTTGAGCGTTTAACTAGTGATCTGTATAGGATAACCCAGGGTCATAATGAATCATTAAGGGATTATATCACTAAATTTAGTAAAGAATCCTTGGATATTCCTAACCTGGATATAGCTACGGCTGTTGAAGCTTTTAAAATGGGATTGCTTAGGGATTCATTATTCTATGATGATCTTGTTATGATACCATGCAGGAACCTAGATGAGGTAAGAACCCGGGCACTTAGGTTCATCCGGCTAGAGGATGACAAGAGGATCCAGGAGAGGTTACCAGGATCCTCAAAGCAAGAGAAGCAAGGATCCTCATTCAAGAACAACAAGTTCAAATCCTACAAAAAATCTAATAACCAGAATGTGCATGTTGTTGAACAAGAAGAGGATGATGAGGATTATCCGCCAATTTCTGAATATTGTTTTTCTGTTGATAACAATGAACTAATCCTTGCGATGCAGAATTTAGGTGATAAAGCTAGATGGCCCAGGAAAAATGACAGACCAGCTGCAACTAAAGATAAGTCAAAATGGTGTGCATACCATGAAGATTTTGGGCATCTCACAGAAGAATGCATCGCACCGAGAAAGGAAATTGGATACTTGTTGAGCAAGGGGCACTTGAAAGAGTTATTGGGGAGAAAGAAGTCAAGAACTCGGGATCCTGAAAGGATCCCGAGAAAGCTCCAGCCCCTCCAGCAGATGCACAAGTTATAAACTTTATTTCTGGAGGATCGGATATTTGTGGAACATCCTTCTCTGCAGCTAAAAGACATGCAAAGGAAACCAAGATGGATAATGGAGATAGACCCATTCGAACATCCAGTGTCTCCGAAGGAAAAATCATAACTTTTGATGAGGATGATCGTGTTGACATTTAGGATCCTCATCACGATGGTTTGGTTATCACTCTTTTTATTTCTAACCATTTTGTTCGCAGGATCCTTATAGACGGAGGAAGCTCTGTGAATATCATCCAGCTTGATGTTCTTAAGAAGATGAATATTCCTGAATCCGATATCATACCAAGATCCTCTGTGCTTGTGGGATTCAGTGGCGAGACTAAGAATACTCTGGGGGACATTAAACTCCCAATTTATATTGAAGGGCTGCATTCTTACCAAAAATTTTGTGTTATTGACTGTTTATCTTGTTGTAATGTTATCCTTGGCAGGCCTTGGATACATGATATGAAGGCAGTCCCATCCACTTATCATCAATGTGTGAAGCTCCCTAGTCCTTGGGGGATAGTGAAGATTGATAGTGATCAGCAAGAAGCTAAGAACTGCTACACCTCGTCAATGAAAGCAGCTTCAAAGTCAAGGGAACAATAGCAATTAAAGCATCCTCCAAGGGATGTCTTGGAGGCAAGAGAGCAGGATGTAGTAGAAATCCTTATGGATCCTGATGATCCTGAATCTAAAGTTTACATAGGATCAGGGATCCTTGGCAAAATGAAAGAAGACCTCATATCCTTCCTCAAAAGGAGGAAAACTACCTTTGCTTGGAAACATAAGACATGACAGGTATATCTAAAGATATAATCACTCACAAACTTGGCATTGACAGGTCCTTCAAACTAATCCATCAAAAGAGGAGGAAGTTTGCACCAGAAAGAAATGCCATTATCCAGGAAGAGGTAGAAAAATTACTCCGAGCAGGTATGATTGGAGAGGTCAAGTATCCAAGATGGTTGGCCAATGTGGTCGTTGTTCAAAAGAAAAATGGAAAGTGGAGGGTATGTGTCGATTTCACTGACTTAAATAAGGCATGTCCCAAGGATCCTTTCCCATTACCCCACATTGACTCCATGGTGGATGCAACCGCGGGTCATGAACTGTTAACTTTTATGGATGCTTCATCTGGATTTCAACAAATTTAGATGGAACCATCTGATCAAGAGGATACAGCCTTTATGACTCCAACTGGTATATACTGTTATATTGCTATGCCATTTGGACTAAGAAATGCATGTGCAACTTATCAAAGGCTAGTGAATATGATGTTCAAGGATCAGATTGGACACACTATGGAGGTTTATATAGACGATATGGTGGTTAAATCCAAAAAGGCTGAGGATCACCTGAGAGACTTGGAGGAAGCATTCAATATCCTTGACAGATATAACATGAAACTTAATCCTTCAAAGTGTCACTTTGGTGTTAAAGCAGGTAAATTCTTAGGATATATGGTGACCAAGAGAGGCATTGAAGCCAGTCCAGAACAAATCAAAGCTATAATAAACATCAAATCCCCTGCCAATGCTAAGGATGTCCAGAGGCTAACAGGCAGGATTGCAGCCTTAAACAGATTCATATCCAAATCCTCAGAGAAATGTAAAGAGTTCTATGATATCTTGAGGAAGAACAAGAAGTTTGATTGGACTGAGAAGCATGAAAACGCTCTCAAAGCTCTTAAGGATTACCTGTCCTCGGCTCCTGCCTTGATAAAACCAGAAAAAGAAGATGTGTTATCCTTATATCTAGCAGTATCCTCAAAAGCAGTAAGTGCCGTCCTTGTTAAGGATCATGAAGGTACATAGTATCCTGTCTATTATGTAAGTAAGAGTTTACTTGATGCTGAATCCAGGTATTCACACTTAGAAAAATTTATCCTTGCATTAATTATGGCATCTACTAAATTCAGACATTATTTTGAAACTCATGCCATTATTGTTAAAACTAATTTTCCAATTAAGAATGTTCTCAGGAAACCTGAAATGTCAGGAAGGATGGCTAAGTGGGCAGTGAAGCTTGTTAGGGCTGGATTTTTATAGGTGATCCTTACACATGATCCTAACCAATGATCCTTGTTTCTTTGGCAGACAGTGATCCTCAGCAGAACTTCAGGATCAGGATCATGGGACATTATGGTGATCCTCATACTAACGGCCACTTCCGCTTAATACAATATTGTTTTGCAGGAACATCTAGCAGGATATACTCTAAAGACCATGATCCAGGGACGCGTCTTCACAAATATGGCAAGAGCTAAATCAGAGATAGACGTTGCACAGGATATGGAAACTAGGCTTGATTTATGGGCAGCAATTTAGGCTAGATTGTCTTTATTTCTAAAGGGGTAATGAGCTGATAATTAGTCATCTTACCTAAAATAGGTCACCTACACATGTATAAATACCACTCGTCTTCATTCGGAAGGACATACACGACATACGACACAACTCTCAAACACTTAGACACTCAGTGATCCTTGTACTCAGCTCATTACTATCTGAAGTTGTAATCATATTTTTGTTATTGAAGTTGGTGATCGGTAGTTGCCATCACCCGAGGTTTTTTATGCCGGAGATCATTCATTGATCAAGGGCTTTTTCCTCGTATAAATCATTGTGTCTTTGCATCTTTTATCACAGAAGTGATCCTTTATTTTCATAATTAACCAAGCATCATACCCCGTTTACATAAAGTTTGGTTACATTATCCTTGTGTGATTTTTGACCAAAACAGTTTGGCGCCCACCGTGGGGCAATTGGTGCTTCATTCATAAGAAAATCTTTTGTTCGAAATCATCTCAGAGAGTAACATGGCTTCATCATTGAAGAACACGTCCACAGCGATGTCTGCGGTCACTTCATCACAGATCACCTTGCCTCCTCCACCGGCAGGATCTCAGAGAAATACTGAGAAGAGATCAACTCCCACTTCCTCTAAACCTCTATCTTCTTCTGCTATGAATTCTTCTATTCCCAGTACTAGTGATGTATTTGCTTTAATTTTGCAGATGAAGGATCGTATGCAGCGGCAAGATGAAACTAACGAAAGGATCCTCAGGGAAATTGGAGATCTCAAAAGACAAAAGAAAGCGGCAGAGGATCATTCTCCACTGATGCCCAAATCCTTGAGCTTTGATACTCCAATGATCACTTCCCAGCCATCAGGGATCCCGGACGTGCAAATTATAGGGGAGTCAAGAGGATCACATCTCAACTCGGCAGCAATGACTCAGACATCAGGCTCACATTTTCAGCCCGTAGGATCCTATCCTCAGTACATGGGATCCTTCAGGAATTTGGGAGCCTATCCGGAGACACAGCAGTTTCCAGGATCCTACTTTGTTCCAGGATCATCCCAGGTTCAAGGATCCTCCTTTGTTCCAGGATCATCCCAGATACCAGGATCCTTACAGATGCCAGGATCCCTAAAAAGTTTGCAAACAGGGAGTCTAGATGTCCATCAAGGGGACTTCATTCCAATGCAGACCATTGCTTCCACTGGTCCCTCGGTTGTTCCAGAATCCCAGCAATATGGATTCCCTAACTTGAACCCAATGGGAGGTAACACTTTAAATAATTATCCTACTACTAACCTTGGATTCATGCAGGATACAGGTACCAATCATGCTATGGCCAGGGAATTACAGAAACTAAAGGACATGATCTCAAGTGTTCCAGGGGTAGTCAAGCCTATCCCAGAGATTGCGGATGGAAGCCACAAGGTATCCCGTTTTGCACCACCAATTTGTGATGCAGAGGTACCCAAAAGGTTCCATATCCCTACCATGAAGCTGTATGATGGCACAACGGATCCAGAGGAGCATATAGCACAATACAGGGAGAGGATGGAGATCAATCCTATCCCAGAAAAATTGAAGGAAGCATGCCTATGTAAAGGATTTGGATCCACTCTTACTGGATCAGCTCTTAAGTGGCTGCTAAGTCTTCCCCCTTACTCTATTACTTCATTTGCCAATTTAGTTAATTTATTCAATAACCAATTCTCTTGTAGTAGAAAATTTGAAAAATTAACTAGTGATTTATACAGGATAACTCAAAATCATAATGAATCATTAAGGGATTATATAACTAAATTTAGTAAAGAATCCTTGGACATTCCCAACTTGGATATGGCTACGGCTGTTGAAGCCTTCAAAATGGGACTGCTTAAGGATTCATTATTCTATGATGATCTTGTTATGACACCATGCAGGAATTTAGATGAAGTAAGAACTCGAGCACTCAGGTTTATCCGGCTAGAAGATGACAAGAGGATCCAGGAAAGACAAGTAGGATCCTCGAAACAAGATAAGCAAGGATCCTCCTTCAAAAGCAACAAGTTCAAATCCTACCATAGAAACGAGAACAAGAATGTGCATGCTGTCGACCAAGAAGAGGATGATGAAGAATATCCTCCAATCTCATAATATTGTTTTTCCGTTGATAATCATGAACTAATCCTTGCAATGCAGAATCTAGGTGAGAAAGCTAGGTGGCCCAGGAAGAATGAAAAACCATCCGGGACTAAAGACAAGTCCAAATGGTGTGCATACCATGAGGATTTCGGGCATCTAACTGAAGATTGCATAGCCTTAAGAAAAGAAATTGGATACCTGCTAAGCAAGGGGTATCTAAAAGAATTGTTGGGGAGAAAAAAGCAAAGGACCCAGGATCCTGAAAGGATCCCTGAAAAAGCTCCGGCACCTCCAGCAAACGCACAAGTGATTAACTTTATATCCGGAGGATCAGACATTTGTGGTACATCCTTTTCAGCGGCCAAAAGACATGCAAAAGAATCAAAGATGGATAATGGAGAAAGGCCTATTAGAACCTCAAGTGTCTCAGAAGGGAAAATGATAACATTTGATGAGGATGATCGCATTAACATTCAGGATCCTCACCATGATAGTTTAGTTATCACTCTCTTTATCTCTAACCATTTTGTCCGCAAGATCCTTATTGACGGAGGGAGCTCAGTGAACATTATCCAGCTTGATGTCTTGAAGAAGATGGGAATCCCAGAATCAGACATCACACCAAGATCCTCCGTGCTTGTAGGATTCAGTGGGGAAACAAAGAAAACTCTGGGGGACATCAAACTCCCAATCTACGTGGAAGGATTACATAATTATCAGAAATTTTGTGTTATTGACTGTTTATCTTGTTGCAACGTTATCCTTGGCAGGCCATGGATACATGATATGAAAGCAGTCCCATCTACCTACCATCAATGTGTGAAGCTCCCTAGCCCATGGGGAATAATCAAGATCGATAGTGACCAGCAGGAGGCTAAGGATTGTTATACCTCATCTTTGAAGCCAACCTCGAAGCCAAGGGAGCAATAGCAATTACAGTATCCTCCAAGGAATGTCTTGGAGGCAAGGGAACAAGATGTAGATGAAATCCTCTTGGATCCTAGTGATCCTGAATCAAAAATCTATATCGGATCAGGGATCCTTGACAAGATGAAAGAAGACATGATATCCTTCCTCAAAAGAAGAAAATCTACCTTTGCTTGGAAACATGAAGATATGACAGGTATATCTAAGGATATTATTACTCACAAACTTGGCATTGACAGGTCTATCAAGCCAATCCATCAAAAAAGGAGGAAGTTTGCACCAGAAAGGAATGCCATTATCCAAGAAGAAGTAGAGAGACTACTCCGAGCAGGTGCAACATATCAAAGGCTGGTAAATATGATGTTCAAGGATCAAATTGGAAAAACTATGGAGGTGTACATAGATGATATGGTGGTCAAGTCAAAGAAAGCTGAGGATCACCTAAGGGACTTGGAAGAAGCATTCGATATCCTTGATAGCTACAACATGAAACTTAATCCTTCAAAATGCCATTTTGGTGTAAAGGCAGGAAAGTTCTTAGGATACATGGTAACCCAGAGGGGCATCGAAGCAAGCCCGGAACAAATCAAAGCATTAATAAATATCAAATCTCCTGCCAATGCCAAGGATGTTCAAAGACTCACAGGCAGGATAGCAGCTTTGAACAGGTTCATATCGAAATCCTCAGAGAAATGCAGAGAATTTTACGATATCCTAAGGAAGAATAAGAAGTTCGAATGGACTGAGAAGCATGAGAATGCTTTACAAGCCCTAAAAGAATATATGTCCTCAGCACCAGCATTAGCAAAACCGGAAAAAGGAGACGTGTTATCCTTATATCTGGCGGTATCCTCAAACGCTGTAAGTGTTGTCCTTGTTAAGGATCACGAAGGTACACAATATCCTATCTACTATGTAAGTAAAAGTCTACTTGATGCCGAATCCAGGTACTCACACCTCGAAAAACTTATCCTTGCATTAATCATGGCGTCCACTAAGTTAAGGCATTATTTTGAAACCCATACTATTATTGTTAAAACTAATTTTCCAATTAAGAATGTCCTCAGGAAACCAGATATGTCAGGGAGAATGGCTAAGTGGGCAGTAAAGCTTAGTGCCCATGATATAAGATACAAACCAAGAACAGCTATTAAATCTCAGGCACTAGCTGACTTTGTGGCAGATTTCAGTAGTGATCTACAAAAAGAAGCAGAATTGGAGGTCCAGCAGCTGGATGAGACCAAGGATCCTTGGATACTACACACTGACGGATCCTCAAATATCAAAGGCACAGGGCTAGGGATCCTACTAAAATCGCCACAGGGGGACATAATACCCCACTCCATAGCCTGTGAATTCCAAGCAACTAACAATGAGGCTGAATGTGAAGCCTTAATTGCTGGCTTACAGATTGCTAAGGATATGGGGGTAAGATATCTCGAAGTATATGTAGACTCATTATTGATCACTAATCACTTTAACGGATCCTATGCTGTTAAAGGTGAAAAACTAACAAAATATTTAGAGATAGTCAAAGAATTGGCACTCTCTTTTGTTTCTTTTAGCTTAACACAGGTACCAAGGGAGGATAACACGGAAGCTGATGCATTGGCCAACCTAGGATCATCCTTGAAGATTCCAGAAGATATAAGTATCCCTATCATCCATATCCTGGCTCCTGCTATTGAAAATCAGGTGGCCATGGAAATAGAAGAGGATACTGCAATGATCCCTAATGAAGAAGCCCAATCTTATTCAGGATCATGGATCTCACCAATCATGAGATACTTGCAACATGGGGAGATTCCAACGGGAGAAAATCCTAGAGCTTTCAGGATTAAGGTATCTCAATTTGCAATCTTAAATAATGTGCTATATAAACGATCCCTTGCAGGACCATATTTAAGATGTATTGAAGATCCTGAAATTGAAGAAGTGTTGAGAGACTTCCACGAAGGAGATTGTGGAAACCACACTGGGGGCAGGGCATTATTCTCAAGGATCCTTAGAACAGGATACTACTGGCCAACCATGAAAAGGGATGCTATAGAGTATGCTAAGAAATGTGATCCTTGCCAAAGACATAGCAATATCCTTCACCAACCAGCTGAACTACTACACCCCATACCATCCTCTTGGCCATTCATGAGATGGGGGATGGATATAGTTGGCAAGCTCCCTAAAGCACCTGGTGGAAAAGTATTTATGCTTGCCATGACTGACTATTTTTCCAAGTGGATAGAAGCTGAAGCCTTCGCTCAAGTCAGAGAAAAGGAAGTCATATCCTTCATTAAAAGAAACATTATAACTAGATTTGGCATTCCCTCTGAAATTGTATGTGATAATGGCTCCCAATTCATTGGAAGCAGAACCACTAACTTTTGTGACAGTTGGGGAATCAAGATGATCACATCAACACCAGTTCACCCACAAGCCAATGGTCAAGCAGAATCATCCAACAAGATCATCATCAACAATCTGAAGAAGAGGCTAGGATCCAAGAAAGGGAAATGGGCAGAAGAGTTACCTTATGTGCTATGGGCTGATAGGACAACTCCCAAGAATGCCACCGGTCAAACACCCTTCTCTTTAGTATTTGGGGCAGAAGCAGTGATCCCAACAGAGATGGTGATCCCAACTGCTAGAACAAGTGCTCGTGATCCTGAAGAAAATACTACAATCCTAACTCAGGATTTGGATACTATTGAGGAAAACAGGGATCTAGCTAGGATAAGGATGGCAAGCTACCAACAAAGGATGGCTGGTGCCTACAACAAGAATGTCAGGATAAGGAAGTTCCAAGTCGGAGATATGGTGTTGAGAAAAGCATTTCAAAATACTATCAATCCTGCTGACGGGAAGCTAGCACCAAAATGGGAAGGTCCTTACTTAATTGAAGCTGAAGCAGGAAAGGGGGCATACAGGTTGCTAACCATGGAAGGAAACTTGTTACCAAGAGCCTGGAATGCTGTTCACCTAAAGAAATATTTCATGTGAACATGATCCTTCCTGCATGTGATCCTTACATTGAAGTATCCTTGAAGGATCCTGGAGATATCGGTGATCCTTACTCTGGTAATATGCTTATCCTAAAACTATTGCATTTTCTTACTTTTTACCTAAGGATAAGGATCATGTATCCTTCATCCTCTACTCACAAACCATTTGAGTTATGATAGTTCAGGTATCTTCAGCAAGTCGTCAAAGATCTCCAAAAGCACCACAGATCCTTGGGTCCAACCCCAGTTATCCTTGGGATTATCCCCAGTTTCCGCCAGCAGCGCACGATGATCCTGGTATAGTTCACGTCTTTGGGACCAGTACCCACTTTCGGGGCTGACAACCTCATTGTACTGGCTATATTTAGGATCCTACGTATAATGGTGGACGCACCATACATCCGTTCCTAAGGTTTCTAACGTTTTCACGTTAGCTAAGGTTTTGACATTTTCATGTCACTAAGTCCGGATAGTTGCCAGAAAGGGCCATACTCCAGTTTACATACGATCCTTTGGGCTTGTCCCCAGTTATCTTTTTGGGCTTGTCCCCAGTGATCCTCCGGGATCATCCCCAGTTATCCTATGGGCTTGTCCCCAGTGATCCTCTGGGATCATTCTCAGTTATACTTTGGGCATGTCCCCAGTTACTAATTTATCTTTTACATTGGCTTAGTCCCAAGTTATATCTCACTTTTCAGGTTTTGGAAGTCTAAACATATAAGGGTCCTTAATCCTTATTAACTATCAAAGTCTTATCTATGATTGTCTTGATTGAAGGTTAGGATCCTAACGTGGATCCTCAGGTATGATCCTTGACTATTTTTGATTATACTCTTTATCCTAACCAACCCTTATACTTTGACAACCGAACCTATGATCTTTGAACTAAAACACTTTGAGAATTTTCAATATAAGGATATTTGATCCAGGATCATATCCTAAGTTCATTAAACACTTCGTCAACTCTTGTTATTTTAACAAATATAGCAATTGAGAAATAAGAGGATTATTGAAGGATAACAACACAAGATAAGCCAGAAAAAGTTAAGTTATATTATTAAACAAAAGGATCATTAACCCTTTCAAAAAGTTGTCGAAATTGCCAACCCACATTTCTACCAGCAAAACGTGGCCCGTCCACATGGGTTGGCAAAGGGTGTCCATTGTCTATGCGGTCTTAGCATTTTGCAGGAAATAAAGGCGGCAGGATCACAAAGGCTTCATCCCCCAAACAGAGGATCCCTCCACCTTTTGTAATCCTACCTATTGTTCAAAGGATCCAGGATCCTTAACCCTAAGAAACTATTGTTCAGAGATTACAGACCATAATTGTTTCAAACATCAACAACCTCAAAAAACCACTACCAATCCTAAAAAATTGGGCTCCGGCCTAGTCTCGAAATATCCATCATCGCCCAATCATGCAGCCTACACCTTCGCTGCTTCATCACCACCAGCATCTCCACCTTGATCCTTCTCAGCATCACCACCTTCCAGCATGGGGATCTCCTCAGCCTCATCCTCGTCCTCCAGGTCTGCCAGCCTTGCCTTCCAACCTTCAACATCCCACGAGCTTTTGTCAAAGGTAGGATCCTGAGCCTCCTCGGCCATCTGAAGTTGTATCTTATACATAGCAATTGCCGCGGAGACCTTAGCATCTTGGGTGATCTCCTGCTTCTCGTTATCCATATCAATCAACCTCTGAGCGGCCTCAGCCTTCATGACCCGGAGTTCCTTCTCAAGATCTCCTATCTTGAGATCCTTAAGCACGCCCATTTGTTGAAGGTCAGCAATCTGGCTCTCTTGGTCCTCAACATGGCCAAGATAGGTCTCAATCTCGGCAAGTTTCTGCAACAGGAGAAGAAAAAGATAAGCATAGGATCAAATGATCCTCAAGAAAAGCAGAATATACAAACAGGATATGTGAGACGGATAACCAACAGGGGCAGTGATCCTTACCTCATTCACGTAGTCGAGGAATTGCTGACGGAGGAGGGGAAATCCTTGGAGATCTTCAGAGGTTTTCCTCTTTTTTCCCTTGCCCCGGATAGATGCTTTGGGAGCTGATGCTGAAGGACTGGCAGCAGGAGCCTTCTTCTTTGAAGACGTAACATTGGCAAGATCACTTAACCCAAATTTGGAAGCTGATTTGACAGACCTGGCAGACTTTCCGGCACCTACACAATCAAAAAATCAAGATAAGTTGCCTTATTAATCAAACAATCTTACATATAATTTATTTTCTATAAGGATACTTACTTGACATAGTGGCAGATGCAGAGGATACTTCTTGTGAGTTTTGGACGGTGACTTGGAAACTTCTGACCTCAGGATCAAGCTTTTTAAAAGCTAGAACTCTCTCTTTTGCAGCAGGGCTTAATTTCAGATGAGCAATGGATATAGCTGCACAAGAAATAAAAAGAGATATTAGTGATCCTCATCATATGGGACAAGGCTGACAATGATCCTTAGAGGATCCTCTATCCTACCATGAGTGGCCCATTCTTTGGGCAGATCCTTCCCATCTGGGATGGAATCCCTTCTAACAAAGAAAAAACGACGCTTCCAGTTAGGATCATTCTTGGTGACCTTGAAGACAGGGTGATCCTCACCGGCTTTCCGTTTCAGCAGATACCGGTAAGAACCAAAAGTAGTAAGATCGTAAAACTCGGCCAACTCCGTCATCCCCAGATCAATCCCTCTCTGCTCAATGATCCTTTCAAAGGTATACAGAACCCTCCAGATCATCGGCATAGCTTGGATGTAAGAGATGCCGGTTAGAGAAAAGAAGGATTGGGTGAAGGATGGAAAAGGATATGAATACCCTATGGTGAAGGGAGTAGCAGGAAAAGCCACCCAGGTATTCGAAACAGAGTCGCTCAAAGCACTAGGATCAAAGGACTTGAAAACAACATTCGCCGGAAAGCAATGACGAATTTTATCTATGTGGGCATCAGTAAAGCAGCACCTCTCCGTAGGAGAATCCTTAATAATCCCCTGGCTTTTTAAGGGACTATCCTTCTTGGAATCCTTGTGCGGAGAATTCCGAAGCAGCATGTTTGAAACGGAAACAGGGTAGAAGCAGAAAACAGAGCAAAGAAAAATAGAGAGAAGAAGAAAGAGAAGAGTAGAATACCTGATCAATCTTCGAGTGCAGAATATAAAGGGAAGTATCTTGAATTTAAATACAAACTGATCCTCACCCTATCTCCTATTTATAATCATGATCTGCAGGATTGTCACATCTCTGACGTAATGATCACAACGGCTAGTCCGAACATAACGGCTAGTTTCTTGGAGTCGCCCGTTAGAGATAAGATCGAAACAAAATATAACTCGTTTATTTACAATTAACTCCTTATATTTTGGGGGCAATTGTTAGGGCTGGATTTTTATAGGTGATCCTTACACATGATCCTAACCAATGATCCTTGTTTCTTTGGCAGACAGTGATCCTCAGCAGAACTTCAGGATCAGGATCATGGGACATTATGGTGATCCTCATACTAACGGCCACTTCCGCTTAATACAATATTGTTTTGCAGGAACATCTAGCAGGATATACTCTAAAGACCATGATCCAGGGACGCGTCTTCACAAATATGGCAAGAGCTAAATCAGAGATAGACGTTGCACAGGATATGGAAACATGGCTTGATTCATGGGCAGCAATTTAGGCTAGATTGTCTTTATTTCTAAAGGGGTAATGAGCTGATATTTAGTCATTTTACCTAAAATAAGTCACCCACACATGTATAAATACCACTCTTCTTCATTCGGAAGAACATACACGACATACGACACAACTCTCAAACACTTAGACACTCAGTGATCCTTGTACTCAGCTCATTACTATCCGAAGTTGTAATCATATTTTTGTTATTGAAGTTGGTGATCGGTAGTTGCCATCACCCGAGGTTTTTTATGCCGGAGATCATTCATTGATCAAGGGCTTTTTCCTCGTATAAATCATTGTGTCTTTGCATCTTTTATCACAGAAGTGATCCTTTATTTTCATAATTAACCAAGCATCATACCCCGTTTACATAAAGTTTGGTTACATTATCCTTGTGTGATTTTTGACCAAAACAAAGCTTAGTGCTTATGATATAAGATATGAGCCTAGGACAGCCATTAAATCCCAAGCATTAGCTGACTTTGTGGCAGATTTCAGTAGTGATTTGCAAAAGGAAGCTGAATTAGAAGTCCAACAGCTAGAGGAGACCAAGGATCCTTGGATACTCTATACTGATGGATCCTCAAATGTCAAAGGAACAGGGCTCGGAATACTACTAAAATCGCCACAGGGGGACATAATACCCCACTCTATAGCTTGTGAGTTCCAAACTACTAACAATGAGGCTGAATATGAAGCTTTGATAGCCAGTTTGCAAATCGCTAAGCATATGAGGATCAGGTATCTTGAGGTACATGTAGATTCATTATTAATCACTAATCACTTTAATGGATCCTATGCTGTTAAAGGTGAAAAGCTAACCAAATATTTGGAGATAGTCAAAGAATTGGCACTCTCTTTTGTTTCCTTTAGTTTGACACAGGTACCAACGGAAGAAAATACAGAAGCTGATGCATTGGCCTATCTAGGATCATCTTTGAAGATCCCGGAGGATATAAGTATCCCCATTATCCATATCCTAACCCCTGCCATCGAGGATCATATGGCTATGGAGACAGGAGAAGATTCTGCAATCATCCCCAGTGATGATACTCAATCTCATTCAGGATCATGGATTCTCCCAATCATGAGATACTTACAACATGGAGAGATTCCTACAGGAGAAAACCCTAGGGCTTTCAAAATCAAGGTATCTCAATTCACAATATTAAATAATATGTTGTATAAACGATCTCTTGCAGGACCATATTTAAGATGCATTGAGGATCCTGAAATCCAAGAGGTCCTAAAGGATTTCCATGAAGGAGATTGTGGAAACCACACTGGGGGCAGGGCATTATTCTCAAGGATTCTAAGGACAGGATACTATTGGCCAACTATGAAGAGAGATGCTGTGGAGTATGCTAAGAAGTGTGATCCTTGTCAGAGGCACAGCAATATCCTTCATCAACCAGCTGAATTTTTACATCCTATATCCTTCTCTTGGCCATTTATGAGATGGGGTATGGATATAGTTGGTAAGCTCCATAAGGCACCTGGTGGAAAAGTGTTCATGCTTGCTATGACTGATTACTTCTCCAAGTGGATAGAGGCTGAAGCTTTTGCCCAAGTCAGAGAAAAGGAAGTTATATCCTTCATTAAAAGAAATATTATAACTAGATTTGGTATTCCTTCTGAAATTATATGTGATAATGGTTCCCAATTTATTGGGGGCAGAACTACTAACTTTTGTGACAGTTGGGGGATTAAGATGATAACATCAACACAGTCCACCCACAAGCTAATGGTCAGGCAGAATTATCCAATAAGATCATCATCAACAATTTGAAGAAGAAGCTTGGATCCAGAAAAGGGAAATGGGCAGAAGAACTACCTTATGTGCTTTGGGCTGATAGGACAACTCCTAAGAATGCTACAAGCCAAACTCCATTCTCTTTGGTATTTGGGGCAGAATCAGTGATCCCTACAGAAATGGTGGTTCCAACTGCTAGAACAAGTATTCGTGATCCTGAGGAAAATGATGAGAACTTGGTTCAAGACCTGGATACTATAGAAGAAATCAGGGATCTGGCAAGGATAAGGATGGCCAGTTATCAGCAAAGGATGGCTGGTGCTTACAACAAAAATGTCAGGATCAGAAAGTTCCAAGTTGGTGATATGGTGTTGAGGAAAGCATTTCAAAATACCACCAATCCTGCTGATGGAAAGTTGGCACCAAAATGGGAAGGCCCTTACTTGATTGAAGCTGAGGCAGGAAAGGGGGCATATCGATTGCTAACAATGGAAGGTGATTTGCTACCTAGAGCTTGGAATGCTGTCCATTTGAAGAAATATTTCATGTGAGCAGAATCCATGATCCTCACATCATAAGTATCCTTGAAGGATCCCTAGAGCACAAATGATCCATATTTTGGTAACATTCTAATCTCAAGCTATTTCATTTTCTTACTTTCTCACATAAGGATAAGGATCCTGCATCCTTTATCCACCTTTCACTTGATTCTGAGTTTTGAAGGTTCAGGTATCCTTAGCAAAGGGATGGTTATCCACAAAAGCAACCAGTTACTTGGGCTTGACACCAGTTATTTGGGCTTGACCCCAGTTTCGCCAGTAGCACACGATGATCCTGGTATAGTTCATGGCAGTGGGACCAGTACTAGCTTTAGGGGCTGACAATTCCATTGTACTGGCTATACCTAGGATCCTACGTATAATGGTAGACGTACCATACATCCATTCCTAAGGTTTCTAACGTTTACACATTAGCTAAGGTTTTGGCATTTTCATGTCACTAAGTTTGGATAGTCGCCAGTAAGGGCCATACTCCAGTTTGCATACGATCCTTGGGCTTGTCCCCAGTTATCCTTGGGCTTGTCCCCAGTTATCCTTGGGCTTGTCCCCAGTTATCCTTGGGCTTGTCCCCAGTTATCCTTGGGCTTGTCCCCAGTTATCCTTTGGGCTTGTCCCCAGTTGCTAACTTTTATCTTATATTGGCTTAGTCCCAAGTTGTATCCTATTTCAGGTCTTTGAAGCCAAACATTTAAGGATCCTTGATCACCTTTTATAAGGTTTGTCTTATGGTTATCCTGGTTATAGTATTAAGGGTTAGGATCCTAACTTGGATCCTCAGGTATGATCCTTAACCATTTTGATTTTATTCATTGTTTATTTGAATAACCCTTATACCTTGACAACTGAACTTATGTTTCTTAAATTATACCACTTTTTGAAGTTTATCGGCTATGGTATATGTGATCCTTGATCATATCCTCAACTTTTTGAATGACTTTTAATTTTTCAAGGCTTGATAAGTATAAACAAAACAAACATTATAACAGTTGGAAAGTAAAATAATAACAAGGATATCAACACAAGATAAGCCAAAAAAGATTAAAGTTATTTTATTCACGAAAGTTTAAACCGTTAAAGGTTGTCAAAGTTGCCAACCCACGTTTCTACCAGCAAAACGTGGCCCGTCCACATGGGTTGGCAACGGGTGTCCATTGTTTATGCGGTTATAGCAAGTGCAGGAAATAGAAGGCGGCAGGATCACAATGGCTTCATCCCCCAAACAGAGGATCCCTCCACTATTTGTAATCCTACCTATTGTCCAAAGGATCCTGGATCCTTAACCCTAGAAACTATTGTTCAAATACAGACCATCATTGTTTTAAAACAGCACAACCACAAAAAACTACCATCAAACCTAAAAAATTGGGCTCCGGCTATGTCTAGAAGTGTCCATCATCGCCCAATCATGCTGCCTACACCTTCGCTGCTTCTTCATCCCCTCCGGCTCCAGTATCCTTCACCTGATCCTTTCCACTGCCTCCAGCCTCTATCGCCAAAACCTCCTCAGCCTCTTCATCGTCCTCCAGATCAGTTAGCCTTGCCTTCCAGCCCTCAACATCCCAGCTGCTTCTGTCGAAGTCAGGATCTTGAGCTTCCTGGGCCATCTTCAGTTTTGTCTTGTACATTGTGATGGCAGCGGAGACCTTTGCACCTTCCACGAGCTCATGCTTCTCGTAGTCAATGTCAATCAAGATTCTAGCTGTCTGGTTCTTGGCGTCTTGAAGGGATTTTTCGAGATCAGCTATCTTAAGATCCTTGAGCACTGCAACTTGTTGGAGGTAAGCAATCTTCTTGTCCAGCTCCTCAACACTCCCAACGTAGTCTTTAATCTCAGCAAATTTCTGCAAAAAAGACAAAGTAGTTCAAGATCAGGAGATCCTCAAATAAGCAGGATACCTAGGCAGAATCAGTGATCCTCACGTCATTGAAGTATTCAAGGAATTGGTGGCGGATCAGTGGCAGGCCTTGTAGATCCTCAACCTCAGAGTGTTTCCTCTTTTTGCCACCCCTTCCTTTGGTGGGTGCTTTGGGGATCGAGACACTAGGGCTTGCAGTGGCCTTTTTTTTGGTGGACCGCACAGTATCAAGATCGGCGATGCTGAACTTGGAGGCAGGCTTGGAAGATTTTCCGGCACCTACACATTCAAAGCAAGATAAGTATCCTTATCCTATTTCTATTTAACTATTTATTTAAGTTTTTAACTATACAAAAAACAGGATACTTACTTGACATGGTGACTGAGCCTGAGGATACCTCTTGTGAATCCTGGGTGTTCGTTTTGAATGATCTTGTTTCAGGACCGAGTCTTCTAAAGGCAGCAAGCCTTTCCTTAGTGACAGGTGATGGTATAAGGTGTGAAACAGAGACAGCTGTACAACCATAAAACAAAAGGGTGTTAGTGATCCTTATACAACGACAAGGTTATCTGGTGATCCTTCTCAGGATCCTCTATCCTACCATGGGTGGTCCACTTTCTTGGTAGATCCTTTCCGTTTGGGATAGAATCTCTTCTGACAAAGAAAAAGCGTCGTTTCCAGTTTGTGTCATTCTTGGTGGCTTTAAAAATGGGGTGTTCTTCACCGGGTTTTCGTTTAAACAGATATCGGTGGGATCCAAACGTTGTGAGATCATACATCTCTGCCAGTTCTGACATCCCTAAATCAATCCCTTCCTGCTCAATGATCCTTTCAAGGGTGTATAAGACCATCCAGATCATTGGCATAGCTTGGATGTAGGAGATGCCGGTAAGGGAGAAGAAGGACTGGGTGAATTCGGGGAAAGGATACGAATATCCTATCATGAAAGGAGTGACCGGGAAAGCTACCCAAGTCTCAGAGATATAGTCACTCAGAACAGTAGGATCGAAAGGTTTAAAGAAGGTGTTCGCCGGAAAGCAGTGTCGGATCCTATCTACTTGTGGATCAGTAAAGCAACACCTCTCAGTCGCTAAATCTTTGATGATCCCTTGACTCTTCAAAGGGCTGTTCTTCTGGTGATCCTTGGCGGGAGAGTTTCGGAGCATCATTCTTGACGTGATGATGGTAAAGAAAGTAAAACAGAGTAAGAGAAGGAAGAAGAGGAAAAGAGATACCTGATTGATCTTCGGATGAGAATTTAAAGGGAGTTTCTCTTGGATTTAAATGCAAATTGATCCTATCTCTAACTCCTATTTATAATGATGATTTGCAGGAGAGTCACTTCAGTGACGTCAGGATTGCAACGTCTAGTCCGTCTTCAACAGCTAGTTATCCGTTAACTTGTTGCGGATAAGATCAACAAAATACAACTCGTTTATTTTACATAATTACTCCTTATATTTTGGGGGCAATTGTTAGGGGAGGATTTCTTAATGACCTGTGATCCTCAAGTATTATCCTGTTTGGTGATCCTTACTTCTGTGACAGTTAGTGATCCTCAGAAATGCTTCAGGATCATGGATCATCCTAAGGATCCTTATACTAATGATTGTCTACTTTGAATTCGGTATTATTTTGCAGGAGTATCAGCTTGGACTTGGTCTTGGCAACATTCCTGGAGAATATTCCACGTTTATTCCGCACGTGCTTGGCTGAAAGTGGACGTTATGGGGTCGTGGAAGACTTGCATGATTTGCGGAATGTTAGTTAGTGTAGTTAACTTCTATTTTTAAAGGGGTAGCGAGCTAATTAGAAAACACTTGGCTAATTTTTGGCTACACACACTCATACAAGTGCACTCACCAGCTCTCGGCAAAACACTTAGCATTTTTCATACACTTTTACACGATACACTATAGTGATCCTTGTACTTAGCTCGCTATCATCCGAAGTTGTAACACATTAATTGTTTAATTTGAGTTGGTGATCGGTAGTTTCCATCACCCGAGGTTTTTTATGTCGGAGATCATTCATTGATCAAGGGCTTTTTCCTCGTATAAATCTTTATGTCACTTGTGCAATTCATTTCTGAGTGATCCTCATTGTTGTTTATCAATTCAAGCATCATTCCTCACAACAGAAAGTTTGGTTACATTATCTTAGCCTGATTTTTGACCAAAACAACAACTAAAAAGAAAATCAAGGGTCCATATCTTTTCACGCAGTTAACTCTTGGGAGGTTGTTCATGCTGGAACCCTACCTTACATATATATATATATATATATATATATATATATATATATATATATATATATAGGGTAGGGATATGGTAAAAAGTGTCTAAAATGTGAGAAGGGTAAGAAGTGTTTTAAACCATTGGATATTTGATCTAATGGTTGAGATCAATAGGGTATAAAAATGTAAATTGTGTTTTAATTAGAAGGACCTTATGTAAAATTGAAGGGCAATAGTGACTTTTATCAACGTTTCAAATATGGTAACCGTTTCAAAACCCCCATCAATCTCATAAAAATCAGCGAATTTATGGTAACCGTTTCAAAACCCCCATCAATCTCCTAAAAATCAACGAATTCCTCGTACAAAATAAATTCTTCGATTTCCTTCACAACAACTTTTATAACACTATAAGAATAGTGTATTACATGATAAAACACTATAGGAAGATATAACACTATCTGTTTACTATAAGACACTATACATAAATAAAACACTGTTGATGGGGATAAAACACTATGAAAAGGAACAGTATATTACATGATAAAACACAATAGGAAGATATAACACTATCTGTTTACTGTAAGACACTATACAGAATAAAACACTATTTATGGGCATAAAACACTATGAAAGGAACAGTATATTACATGATAAAACACTATAGAAAGATATAACACTATCTGTTTACTGTAAGACACTATATAGAATAAAACACTATTGATGGGGATAAAACACTATGAAAAGGAGATTAAAGATGGCCTGTACATAATATAACACTATTGACTGGAGAAATATAACACTAAAACAAGAACTTACCGTAAACAATTAAATCTATAGAACAATTCGAATTCGCCTGATATATCTCATCGCCAGTTTTTGGTAGTTATCTTTGGAAATCAATTAATTGATAATAATGGAAAATTACTAATACACCCTTTTGAATTAATTAAGATAAATGACACTTGTCATTCCCAAATTATTTCTTACACTTCTCACAAAAGTCTCACTTTGTACAAGATCCTCTATATATATATATATATATATATATATATATATATATATATATATATATATATATATATATATATATATATATGGGGAGGTTCATTTGAGAAGAAAATTAAATTGAGAAGAAAAAGAATAAAGGGTACAATTGTAAAACATTAAATAGTTTTTCTCTCATCTCATTTATTATTATTTTTTGACTCATTAATTAGTCATAAAGAGTCATCCTACACACTAAAATTTTTGCCTAGACACATCAAAATTTATCCTACACGTTTTTGAAATGTATCCTACACATACTGAAATTTATCTTACACACCTCATAATTTATCCTACACTTTAAATTAATTTTTTTCTTCTTTGAATATATATATATTTTTTAAATAAGTTACAAATTTAATTTAGTGAGCTATTAAAAAGGAAGACTAAGAATTAATGATCTATCTAATTTTACTAATATACCCTTACAACCATATTAAATACAAAAATTAAATGAAGTAAAATGAAGCATTATTATTGGTTGAAGTTTGTTCTTTTTTATTCTTATAAAAAAATTATTCTCATTTGAACCCTCCACTATATATATATATATCATATTTTTTTTAAAATAGCGTGCCACTCGAAATCACGGACCTTGTGCGGAGGTCCTCCCTGCACACCATCAAAGCCACCACTGAACGCCAGTGGCGGACCCAGGATTTTATTTCAATGGGGTCCATTTTCGGGTCGGTCCTCGTTCAGGTCGAGTTAAAGTGAGGTTTGAACTAGATTTAAAAAAAAAAATAAGAAAAATGGGCTATCAAGGATTGAACCCATGACCTCTTGGTGGAAAAGAGGGAGATTTACCACTAGACCAACTTTCTTTTTATTTCTATGGTGTCCACCTAATTGTATTTATGGGGTCCATATACAATTTAATATACCGAATCTACTATTTTTTTAAAAAAAGATTGGGGTCCGGGGACCCCGGTGGCATCAATGTGGGTCCGCCCCTGCTGAACGCTAATATGTTAACGAGTAACAAGTGTACTGTAGACCCACACGACAGGGCTCAAAATTCAGGTATGATACGTTAACTTAAATATACTGATTATATAAGGAAAACAATTGTTATTTGGAGGAAAACAATTGTTATTTCTAGCCAAATGTTAAAAGATTTCTCTATGAATAATTTTGATCTCATTTTGTTTTTGTATATGTTTTGTAAAAGGTAATAGATAGATTAATGTCTTTATTTTTAAATAATTGGTAGAGATTATAAAATGTAACCGCCAACCGTTTAATTAGATGTCGATTTAAGATTGGGTTTATTAAATGATCACATGTTTAAGGAGAACCTAAAATTATGGGATATCCGATATGCTCACGTGACGTTGTTTCCATGTAACGGGTGTATTTAAATTTCTTTCTTAATTTGTCATGAATTAGGCGAGTAATTTCCTGGCACGTGTCTTGTCGCTTCACCGGCGAACACACATGTGACATGCCATGATGATCATATGCCTATAATATACCCACTTTGCACAAGTAGTTTTTAGCTCATGGTTTTTTGTTTAAATAAATTTTAGAGTTAATTGCTGTTTTCGTCTATGTGATTTGTTAAAAATTACTATTTTAATTCATTAGTTTAAAAATTGTGATTTCAGTCCTTGTGGTTTCAGTTTCGTAACCATTTTAGTCCACCTCGTAACTATTTTAGTCTCTGTACTAACAGAATAAATGGATTGAAATGGTTACGAAAGTGAAACCACATGGACTGAAATGGTTACGAAAGTGAAACCACAGGGACTGAAATCGCAATTTTTAAACTAATGGACTAAAATAGTGATTTTTGACAAACCACAAGTACGAAAACAGTAATTAACTCTAAATTTTAATATGGTGGGATTCCATCACGCTTCGTAACGAAAATCTACTATAAATTGGTTCGACTTTTCATGACATTGGAATTCAATTAGTATCGATTTGGTTTATTATGGTATGGGCTCTCATTATTGCAATCGAAAGATAAAATCCAAATCTCAAAATAAACCCATAAAAATGAATGCCGGTTTCGACAACCCGGATACCAATATCCATTTTGCATTATGGGCATTTGGTACCGATGTAGCGGTACCGAATTATTTTCGGTACTGATTCGGTACCTACTTTTTGGCGTTTCTGGTACCGGTATTTTTGGTACGGTACTGTTAGTTTACCGAATTTTATCTTCAAATACCGGTACTGTACCGAACATTTTCGGTACCGGTAGTGGTGCCAATATTTGGCAATTTTCGGTAACGGTACTAAGCTCATCTCCAATTAGTTTGTTTAGTCATGTTATCGGTACGAACCGAGAATTGCTATAGCTTACAATGCTAACAAAGTACTCTCTTTTAGATACAACTCCGTTTTAGACAAAATCAATGCTGGATAATCAAACAAATATGCATATTCCTCTTTTTTAAAGAATAAAGAACGCTAATTGTTAAAGAAAAATCAAATTAAAAGAAAACTAAATAAGTTAAAGATGTAAAATATAATAAAGTAATGGATATTGTTCATAATCTGTCACTTTTAACATATACTAATTTATTTTACGTCGCGCGTTATGGCGAAATCGAGCAAATGATATTGTAAAACAAACGTTATTTGAAAATAAAGCATATTATTTAGAAAATCAAACCATTAGAACGGTTTAGTTTATCATCGTATCGTTTTATAATACCAAATAAATACTTTATTTTGAGTGCAACTTCGTTTTTAACAAAACTAATAACGGAATGTCGAGGGAAAAAGTAAAGCACAACTACGTACTTAAGTTTTTAGAAAAAAGTTATAAACGTAAATTATTAAAGAAGTATGAGCCAATTAGGTAGTGGTGGAGTGGTTAGAGAAAGATTTGGTGTTCCTTGTGACCCAGGTTCGACTCCCACTCTCTCCATTATTTTCTGCGACATCTAGGTGAAAGGAGAATACGGGTGGCGCCAGTTCGTCTTAGATGAGAGGTGAGGTTTTACCCATTATTCCACTATCGTGTATTCGGGGGGGGGGGTGGAGGTCGGGTTTCTGCGCATCTGGGAGAGCCAAGGGGGTGGCGGCGGTCGAGTAGTCGAACTTGGCCACAACGCCCAGGGTCAGGGTGGTTGGCACGTCGTTCCTTGCCATTCAAAAAGAAATTAAAGAAGTATGAAATTAATTGATAAATTAATATATGTTCTAAAAAACGAAAAAAAGAATTATTAAAAACATAGTAAAGGAAATATATGATTTTTAAAAAGGAAAAAAAATAAAATATGTTATTAAAAGTAAATATAATACTAAACTATTATAATATATTAAAAATAATAAAAAACTATATTTTATTATAAAAATAAAGTTACTATTCATGTTTCTTCACTAACGATATAAAGGTAACATACGATACCAACAAATACTTTAATGCGACTGTAATTCTGTGTCCAATGAATTTTATGCTGACACGTTGAAAAAATCCTTGAAAACAAATACAGTACATATACAGATATTGTTTAGTTAGTGTATGAAATGATATTAAAATAACTATGTATTTATTTGATTTAATCATTTAATTAAACAAAGAAAATAAGCAAAATATCAGATGTTAAATGTTTGGAAGATAAGAGAAAAGAAAGGAATAAAAGAATCTATACATATAATAAAAGAAACTAAATGGGGGACACGTGTCACTCATTGGAGTCCTCTATTTTTTGTTTTCCCGCCTATCTCCAACTTATTACGGATATAATTTGTTTCAAATAAAGATAATTATTATATTATAGATTGTTTTTAAGTAAATATAATTATTATATTATGGATTTTAATTAATAACAATATTAACCCTATCCATTTTATTAAACCTATTATTTTTGCTCTGCCGTCATCTATTTTGGAAACAATTATAAGATAGGTTTATCGGCTTACGAAAGTATAGAAATCATTAACAATAGCAAGGGTGTTTCAAAATTTAAAACTCTGCTTTTAGAAAAACATAAAGAGGATGGTTAATAATACATTTTGTATTAAAAATGGTATCTCTTCTTTAGTTTTAATTATAAATTGAACCCTACACGCATGTTGTGGCGTGTGAACTCGAAAAATTTATTACGAAACTTAAAACAAAAAATTTACGAAAGATAAAAAGTATGGGGAACCAAAGTTGAAAATAAAAAAAGTGTTGGGGTTAAATTGGAAAAGATGAAAAGTTTTTTGTTAAAAGTAAAAAAAAATCAAAGGAGTTAAATGCAAAAGATTAAAATCTTTAGGTTTAAAGTGAAAAATGCAAAATTTTTTTGAAAAACTTCCAATGCTTATGTTACAACAACATAAAGTATAAATTTGTTGATAATTTATAGTTTAGAAATAAGTAAATATCGAAAAGGTTGCCGGCAATTAAAAATGAAGTAAATAACTAGAAGGTTTGATTAGTCAAAATTTTGATATGTTATATGGATATTACACAAACACCAGCTTAGTTAGTGGACCTGGGGTGGAGGTGTTTTCCACCGTGACGGGCTTGTATAACGCGTTATACATGTTTTCACACCACCGCCACTCAATTTAATAACGCGTGGTATTTTTCACGAGTGATGGGGTATTGGGTGGTGAGGGAAATTGTTGGTTGTGGGGGAAATTGTTGAATGTGGTGGTGAGTGATGACCATTTCCACTAAAAAGGTTGTGAGTGATGGTGGAACTTGATTGAATGTTGTGAGTGATGAGTGATAACCACCCCTACCCCCCTTAAAAAGATAAGGCAAAAAAATTGTTAATTTAAGATATTTTTAAGTAAATCAAATTATTTATAACAAAAATCAAACTTTGTATTAATATAATTTTATTTTCGTTGCTAAAAAATATTATATCAATTTTATTAATAATTCATAAATCAAATTGTCAGAATTGATACCTGCATTTTATCACTCAAATGGTTGCTAATTTGCTATAACTCATCGCGTATCCAGTATAACCGTTAGTTTTTTTCAATCATATAACTTTTTTTACTATTTCGTATATAAAATTAGATTTATTCAACCGGTGTAATTCACGTGTCTTCTAAAGATATAACTTTTTTTTTAATTATTTACCATACAAAATTACATTTATTCAACACATACAATACACGAGTTTTGAAAGATGTAATTTTTTATTATTATTTAATGTGTAAAATTACATTTATTCAACCCATGCAATGCGTATGGTTCTTAAAGATATAACTTTTTTATTATTTCATATCTAAAATACACATATTCGACCCATACAACACACGGGGTTCTTAAAGATATAATTTTTTTTTATTATTTAGTATATAAAATAACATTTATTCAACCCGGGTAATAAATGAGGTTTTTAAAGATGTATATTGTTTTACTATTTAATACATAAAATTATATTTATTCAACCCGTGTAATACACGGGGTTCTAACCTAGTTAATAGAATAAAACATTATAAAAATTGTGCAAAAAAGAATGAGGATAGAATGGTTTAACGTTGACTGAAATTTAAAAGTAGCATTTACTTTAACTACCACACTAGCATGCTTTTCTTTTGATCAAATCTATCTCCCTCAAATATATATTTATATATATATAAATGAGATGTGATTTGGGCTAGGTGGCATTGGATTGGATTTGGGACATTTTTTGCTGATGTGGCAACTTATATTTTTGAGTTTAGGAGGGAATTCTCAAATGCCTTCATCATTCACGATTTTAACAAAAAAGTGGCGGGATCCGGATGTGATTCGGGTCACCCAATATTAAAAAACGGATCCTATATATCATCTTTACCAGACCACCATATCTCATAACCTCACTTTTCACAAACCCTACATACCGTTTCCTAAATCTGCTTCTTCGTTTTTCAGAGATTCATCGTCCTGAGGTATGTTATTATGCCATTCCTTCTTTGTTTTCGTATTGTTAATCTAATACATCTTTGATTTTTTTCGATTTCATCAACTATCTTACATATTCAGTAAAGATTCATAAAGACGACAATGTTTTGATGCTTTCTTCATCTTCATGTAAATGCTATTTGTTTCATGTTTCCAGATTTGAAGAGATCGATTTGTTTGCTGTTTAATAATGATTTACGATGTGTTTTGTCATATCTAGGGTTTGCTTGTGGTCTTTCGTATCCGTCAAAACCCTAATCGACCGGAGAAATCGTCAAAAGTTCTTCACAATATGGTTAGTTTCTTCTCTCAATTTTGTTATTCAATCATCTTTCATCCACATTCAATTTTACAAACCCTAAAGCTCATCTACGGTTTCATCTGTAATTAGATCTTATACTGTTTATTTATGTTATTAGATCTTATAGGAACTTTTTTTTTCAAAACCCATTCGGCAGATCTTAATCATTTTCGTTGTTATTTGTTTGTAGATCGTTCCACATAATTTGCAGGTATGTAATTTATATTAGATTGTTATTTATTGTAAATGTTTAATGTGAATTTTTGATGATTTTTATATTTTTTTTGTTGATCGAACCTGTTATATGTAAGTTTAATCAACAATCTATAAAAAATTTGTTCTTCATCTCCTTCTCCGCAGATGCTTATTGTTTGATTTTTCTTTTTTTTTTTCCGGTTGTTTGTTGGTTGTTTGTTGATGATGATTTTGCATTATCCGATTCCAATCATATGAAATGATATTTTGTTGATGTTTTGATTTTGTTCTCATGTTACTCATATTTTTATTTACAGTCTTTTAGTTTGTTGTTGATGATGATATGTTTTGATTGTGTCCGATGTTTTTTGATTGTGTTGATGAAGATTTACAGTGGTCTGATATTTTTTCATCCGGTATAATGTTTTTGTCTTCGGAATATTGATTTTGTTTCTAAAAAATAAATATTTTTTATTTTTTTAAACCGTTTCTTTTTATTTTTGGATTTGGAAGTTTCTCAATTGATTAAATTATCTTTTAAAGCTTATTGATTGTTGATTTAGGAATATTGATTGTTTTTCTATAATTACTTTACCGTTTTATTTTTTTAAAAACCTTCATATATATTTTTCAGATATGCATCCCTTGCACAACAGTCCTTCATTTTTAAAGCTTATTGATGAAGATAACCCGATATTTTTGGTACGTTTATGTGTATTCTAATTACTAATCATATTTTAAGTAAACTGATATTTATCTTTTTTTATATTTTGTTTTAAACTTATAGCAAATAAATGGTGATTTATATTTAGTATGATAATTTATGGCATTGGATGTTAGTGATATAATTTTCAGAATTCAAATTTTAAATTTTAAATTTTGAAGTTTCTATTTTAAATTTTAAATTTAAAATTTTGAGCAATTTTAAATTTCGTTAGTGATTTATTTTTAGTATGATAATTTTGCGGAATTAAGGTTTCTGTTTCTATAAATAAATGATGTTACGTTTTTTTGAAACCTCAAATTTAAAATTTTAAGGTTTCTGTTTATATTTCCGGAATTTAAATTTTAAATTTAAAATTTTGAGCAATTTTAAATTTCGTTAGTGACTTATTTTTAGTATGATTATTTTCCGGAATTAGGGTTTCTATTTCTATTTCCGGAATTCAAATTTTAAATTTAAAATTTTGAGCAATTTTAAATTTCGTTAATGATTTTTTTTTTTTGAAACCTCAAATTTAAATTTTAGTGATTTATTTTTAGTATGATATTTTTTCTGGAATTAAGGTTTCTATTTAAATTTTAAATTTAAAAGTTTTCTATTAATGTGTTTCATTTTAAATTCCGAATCTGTAAATTGAATTTAAATTTGAAATGTTAGACTTTCCTAATAAGTTTGCTTGATTTACGGGATTGGATATTAGTGATTTGATTTTCAGATTTTAAATTTTAAATTTTGAAGTCAATCATTATTTTAAATTTAAATTTTGAAGTAAACCATTATTGTGTTTGATTTTAAATTTTGTATGCTTTGAAATCTTGATGTTTTTTTTATGAGATGCTTTGACTATATTATTTGTAATTTTAGGGATGCTTCGAGTCTTTGACTATTGTTTTTGTACTCGAGTTGCATATCTCACAAACTTTTTGTGTTTTGTAATTTTAGGTGAAGAGCTTCTTTCAGACTCCTTCCCCTACAGGGAAACTATTGAATGGGTTCCTATGAGAAGTTGAAGAAAAGGTATATCTTGCACTGTTTTGTGAGTTATAATTTTTTGTATTTTAGTTATAATTTTTGTATTTAATTAGTTTTTAATTCTTTAAAGATGTCTTTAATTTCTCTTTAAATCTGTTTTTGTTTCTATAAATAGATTAGTGTTGTTAAAGATGATTTTTGTATTCGAAATTATGATTCGGTTTCTGTAAATAGACTTTGTTTCTATAAATAGATTACCGTTATATTTTTTTTAAACAATGGTTACTTCCTTTGCAGTTATGGATAATGAAAACAACGCTCCTTCGTTATTAAAGTCGATTGAGCACTATGATCCTATATTTTTCGAATTGTTCGTCGACCAAAAACAGGTTAGTTCAGTTTTGTTGGTGTTGTTTGTTTTTTGATATGTATAGTCTTTCTTTTTTATTTTTGTCTTTAGGTGTTAATTTGAAATTTTATGTGATTATCTTTTGAAGTTCTTATGGTTTGTTTTGTGAGTTATATTTTTTTGTATTTAGTTATGATTTTTGTACTTAGTTAATTGTTAATTCTTTAAAGATGTCTTTAATTTCTTTCTAAAGTTGTTTTTGTTTCTATAAATAGATTAGTGTTTTTAAAGATGATTTTTGTATTCGAAATTATGATTCGGTTTATGTAAATAGACTTTGTTTCTATAAATAGATTACCGTTATATTTTTTTTAAAACAGTGGTTAGTTCCATTGCAGTTATGGATCATGAAAACAACGCTCCTTCGTTGTTAAAGTTGATTAGGGACTATGATCCTATATTTTTGGTATGTTTCTTAAGTTTTCAGTTTTGTGCACACAATAAGTTATTGCAACTTATATGTTTTTTTTTTGTTTCGATTGATAGGAAATACTATATGATTTTGCAACCTTATTGTGGGGAGAACAACTTTCATATGTCAATGTCTTAAAATTATTGATGATGATTTATCGTGAGTCATTGAGTTATAATTTTTGTATTTAGTTAGTTGTTAATTCTTTAAAGATGCCTTTGATTTCAATTTTAAAGTTGTTTTTGTTTCTATAAACAGATTACTGTTGTTAAAGATTATTTTTGTATTCGGAATTATGATTCGGTTTCTGTAAATAGACTTTGTTTCTATAAATATATTACCATTATATATTTTTTTAAAAAATGGTTATTTCCTTTGCAGTTATGGATCCTAAAAACAACTCTCATTCGTTGTTAAAGTTGATTGAGGAATATGATCCTATATTTTTGGTATGTTTCCTTAGTGATTTGATTTTTAAATTTTAAATTTTGAAATCAATCATTATTTTAAATTTAAATTTGAAAGTTTTCCATTAATATGTTTGATTTTAAATTTTGAATCTGTAAATTGAATTTACATTTGAAAGGTTAGACTTTACTAATAAGTTTGCTTGATTTACGGGATTGGATATTAGTGATTTGATTTTCAGATTTTAAATTTTAAATTTTGAAGTCAATCATTATTTTAAATTTAAATTTTGAAGTAAACCATTATTGTGTTTGATTTTAAATTTTGAATGCTTTGAAATCCTGATGTTTTTTTATGAGATGCTTTGACTATATTATTTGTAATTTTAGGGATGTGCTTTTATTTTGATTCATTAGGTGTTTATTTTGGATGGTCCAGAGTTTTTGGCTGCAACTATGTTGGACAGAGATATGCTTGCTATTGCTGTAAATTGGTACCATGTCGGTTGGTTTTGCTTGGTAAGGTTAGACTTTCCTAATAAGTTTGCTTGATTTACGGGATTAGATATTAGTGATTTGATTTTCAGATTTTAAATTTTAAATTTTGAAGTTAATCATTATTCTAAATTTAAATTTTGAAATAAACAATTATTGTGTTTGATTTTAAATTTTCAATTTCGAAGTCAATTATTATGTTAAATTTAAATTTGAAAGTTTGTCATTAATGTGTTTGATTTTAAATTTCGAATCTGTAAATTGAATTTAAATTTGAAAAGTTAGTCTTTCCTAATAAGTTTGCTTGATTTACGGGATTGGATATTAGTATACTTTGTTTATTGGGTTTTAACCAATAATTTGATTGACTCGGTTGTTAGATTTGTGACGATGCGTCGGACAAACAACATTGGGAAAATATACAGCCTTGAGCCTTGGTAAGTTAACACATTAGTTAAGGTTATGATGTTTTTTCATGGCACTGACACATTATTGAGTAGTAGCGCTTTAGGTTAGTGATATTAAAATTTGTGCCTTGAGAAATTTTGTATATTGATTGATGTTTGAAATTGATTGTGAGGTCTTTGATTGTGCATTGTATTGCTGATTGATGTATGAGATTTTGTTGATTGGCATAAGGTATTAGATAAGATGTGTTTGAAGTTGTGAAGATGAATAAGTGAGACATGTGTAGCAGATATTAGTGAGTGCACAACACATTAGTTAGGGTTTTGAATTATTGCTACAGGTTAGTGATGTTAGAGATTGTGTTATGAGAAATGTGTAGATTGAATTATGTCTGTGTTTGATTGTGACACCTTTGATTGTGCATGAAATTGTTGGTTATATGAGATTTTGTTGATTGTAGACAAATAAGTTTGAACAGAACTTATTAGATTTGAAAGTTTGCCATTAATGTGTTTGATTTTAAATTTCGAAACTGTAAATTGAATTTAAATTTGAAAGGTTAGACTTTCCTAATAAGTTTGCTTGATTTACGGGATTGGATATTAGTGATTTGATTTTCAGATTTTAACTTTTAAATTTTGAAGTCAATCATTATTTTAAATTTAAATTTTGAAGTAATGGCAATCTAAGTCTGATTTTTTTCGTGATTAATATCCGCTTGAGTAACCCAATCTGAGTCTGATTTTTTCGTTAACGATTCTGGTAAACTTTCCCGATTTGGGTTTTCTGCAAGGCTAATCATCTAAATTAATTTGTTATTTTTATGGTTTACCATTGCATAAGTTAGTATAATTTGTTGACAAAGTTTTGTTTTGTGGGATAGTAGTCATAAATTGAGTAATATTCAAGGTTTATGTGTTTCTATTTTGATTCATTAAATAAGATGTGTTTGAGTAATATTCAAGGTTTATGTATATATGAGATTTTGTTGATTGGCATAAGGTGTTAGATAAGATGTGTTTGAAGTTGTGAAGATGAATAAGTGAGACATGTGTAGCAGATATTAGTGAGTGCACAACACATTAGTTAGGGTTTTGAATTATTGCTACAGGTTAGTAATGTTAGAGATTGTGTTTTGAGAAATGTGTAGATTGAATTATGTTTGTGTTTGATTGTGACACCTTTAATTGTGCATGAAATTGCTGGTTATATGAGATTTTGTTGATTGTAGACAAATAAGTTTGAACAATTAGATTCACATTTAAGTATAAAAAATGAGAGGTTGTTATAATCTGAATTATATTCTGAGCGAAAAAACTGAAAGGAAAAGGAAAAAAAGAATAATTTAACACAGAGAAAAGGGGATAGAGAGAGAGTTGCCACATTTTTAAAACCAAAAATATAAGGTAACCATGCTTCTAAAATCTACTATACTTTTTAATAATATTTTGTGGAAAATGGACTATATTGGGTAGGTAGTCAAACATGGTTTTTAGGGTCAAAACGGCTGTGTTGGGTTGAATCGGGACACTTTTATGAAAAACTTGATGTTTCTGACCTTAATAAACCATTTTTGTAGATGACTAATATATATCTCTATTTGAGGAATCTCCAAAGATCCAGAGCCGATTGTTTCATAGAGCTGTGAAGTTGCGTTAAACATACTAGATTTTGAACGATCCGACAAACCATTCGAGGTACTTGGAAGATTAAGTCTCTTATCTGGGTGGTTGTTACAGGTTTAGGATGTTAAATGATTTTGGATGTACTCTGCGATGTCGATGATGCAGAGATGTTGGTGAAGCTCAGGTTAACAACTTCATGTGTATATTTTAATGAATAAAGTTTTTGTTGTTTATATTTTCTAATTTAAACTTTTAATTAACTTCTAAATTTAATTAAATGAGTCTGTTTTGCAGGTTCGAACAACTTCATGTGTATATTTTATTATAAAAAATAAAAGTTTTTTTTTTGTTTCATGGGTCGTTCAGAGAGGCAAGTTTCTGCCTCCGGTTCTTGCCCGAAGTTTCTGACCTTACTCGCAACCCATTGACTACAACTTTCAATTCAAAACAATTATAAAAAATTACGTTTGAAAACATGTATTTTTATTTTATTTAATGACATAACTCGATTAATATAAAGTAAATTTTTCTATCCGCGAAGTTCGCGGGTGATAACCTAGTACATATATAAAAGAAACATCATAAGGAAAAAAAAGGCACTATTCATGAGCCTTGCCAATATTATATATATATATATATATATATATATATATATATATATATATATATATATATATATATATATATATACATATATATAGAGAGAGAGAGAGAGAGAAAGGTTAACATACTTCACGGCTTATCATACTTCACGTAGGAGACTATGGTAACCGTTAGATCAGGGGTATAATCACGCATGGGACCACATAATCACGCATGGGATCCAAAATCACGCACGTTATTTTGGTCAAAAAAATAATTATTCATGTTATATATTTCGTGAAGTACGTTAATGTACGTTAAGACGTGAAGTACATTATACTTTCTATATATATATATATATATATATATATATATATATATATATATATATATATATATAGGAGAAGGATCATGAAAAAATTATTTTAAACAAGAAAACCAAAAAACTAACTAAAAAATCCTAAAAAAACATACCAATTTTTTTACATTTTTTTTATTAAAATTCACTATTTTTTATATAAAAAAAAATATACTGCATATGTGTAATAATATAGAAAAGCCTAATCCACCTAACCCACCCCACCAACACCCCCCAAAAACCTAAACCCCCACCCCCAGCATACAAAACCCTAAATTCACCACTCCACCAAAAGCCTAACCCTCCCCCCCCCACCAAAAAAAAAAAAACTAAAACCCCCACCCCCAAAAACCTAAAACTAAACCCTAAACATAAAACTGAAAAAAAACCTAAACCCCCCCACCCGCACCCCAAAACCTAATCCTAAACTCTAAAAGACCTAACCCTAAAATCTAAACTAAATTCAAAAGTTAATTTTAAGCATGTAATGCACATGTGTAGTACACATGTAATGCACATGTGCAGTACAAGTTTTTTTTAATTCTTTTATATATATAAAATTGCGAATTTTAATAAAGAAAAATTGTAAAAAAATTAGTATGTTTTTTAGGCTATTTAGTTAGTTTTTTTATTTTTCTTATATATATATATATATATATATATATGGTAGGGTTCATGCGAGAACCACCCTTATTGTGAGAACCGCGAGAACCAATGTGAACAGGGGGCAATTTTGTAAATACATAACAAAAATTAAATCAGCTATCACTTCCAATCAACTGGACTTCAAACAACAATTAAATCCTCCTTTTTATTCGGTTCACGTCCGACACTCCGAAAATCTACAAACTTCGTCATCCAGTTCACATCCAACACACCAGAATCTCCAAAATTTGCCATCTCAATCTTACCATTCATCGTGTAATAGTCGTGTAATCAAAATTAGGGCAATAAGAACATAATAATCGATCATATATTCGTCATCTGCTCAAAATTAGGGCAATAAGAGAAAAATCATCAAAGACTCTGTCACAATTAGGAAGAATCTGAAGAACAATCATCCAATTGACAGATTATTCAGCGTCGCTACACCGTTCCGTAAATTTGTAAGTTGATACTCTTTGTTTTGCAGTTTTATATGATATCATGACGCTTAATCGTCGATTCAGATTTTTATATGTTAATATGACGCTTAAATCATCGTTTCATATCTGCACTAGTGAAAATTGTGTGATATATATGATTGTTGAGGGATTAGGGGTGACTGTTGTGATAGAACTATATGTAATGTGGTATTTATGTGTTTTTTTTATGTAGTTTTGTTACTGATTAATGTTAGATATGATTGGTGGTAATACGAAATTTGATTTGGTAAGGGTTAGGGTTTTTTATTGAAGCAAACTTGTGGGTCATCCGTGTTAATGCACATGTGCATAGTTATGCATATATGTATATTTTGCCAGATTAGGTTAATAAGGTCAATCATGTTGATGCAAATGTGTATAATTATGCATATGTGCATAATTTGTCAGGATAGGTTAATAAGGTCATTCATGTTGATGCACATGTGCATAGTTATGCCATGCACATGTGCATAGTTTGCGAGAATTTGTCAACTTGCACGTTTATATGTTAACATGACGCTTAACGGTTGATTCAGATCTTTTATATGTGAATATGAGGCTTAAATCTTAGTTTCATATATGCATTAGTGATAATGGTGTGATGTATATAATTTTTTAGGGATTGGGGGCGACTGTTGTGATATCACGATCTGTAATGTGGTATTTATGTATTTTTTGTAGGTAGTTTTGTTACTGATTAATGTTAAATATGATTGGTGGTAATACGAAATTCAATTTGTTAAGGGTTAGGGTTTTTTTTGTTGAAGCAAACCTGTAGATAAGGTAAGTCATGTTAATGCAGTTGTGTACATATGCATATTTTGCCATATTAATTTAACAAGGTCAATCATATTGATGAAAATGCGTATAATTATGCACATGTGCATAATTTGATAGAATAGGTTAATAAGGTCAATTATGCACAAAACTCGTTTCCCATATATATTTAGAATGGAACAAGATAAAGGATGCCTGGTGGCGGACTGGTATAATCAGGATAATAGAAACTTAATGGGGGTTTGGAATTGGTTGAGAAGCCCAAGCTCGGCCGAAGAATTACTGAAATGACATTAGTTGATCAGGCTCCTCGATAATGTCACTTTGTCCGATGGAAAAGATGGTTGGGAATGGTTGGGAGGTAATGACTCTGATTTTTCGGTCAAGACTGTTAAGAACTTCCTGTATAGCGGCTCCGATTTCAGTAGCAGGCACGTTGTGAAATGGTCGAAATGGGTCCCAAAAATGAAATATTTTTTGTTTGGAGGGCGGTTTTAGATCGTATTCCCACGCTGACTACATTCCGGGATCGGAACTGTTGGGGCAGAGACGTGAAATGTTGTCTGTGTGAAGATGGAGATGAAATAGCTGAACACCTTCTTTGTTCGTGCAGGGTAGCGTCGACTGTCTGCGGTGCAAGGTGAGTCCTTGTATCACATCAGTCAGTGGTGCAAGGTGAGTCCTTGTATTATGTTTTCGGCTAAAGATATCGTAATTGCCTCTGAGTTTTGCAATCTGGATAGAGAAGTGAAAGAAGATTTACATGACATTATGTTCGTGACAAGTTGGTTTATATGGTTAGCCAGGAACAATAAAAGGTTATCGGAGACTCAAGTTAAACCCAGAGAATTAAGTCCGTCGGTTTTTTATGGTATAAGAATCGGTCCAAAAATAGGTCCGCGAGTTGGGAAAAATGGTGTAGTTTCGATATAAGGTAGCTGCTAGTTTTCGGTCTTTAGGTTCTTGTGTTGAGTTGTTGTTTTTTCGTTTTGCTGTAGTGGTTGGTTCGGCCGCCTTTGTTTTGGAGGTTGACTTCTGTGAATAACATTTACATTAAAAAAAAAAAAAAACTTATGCACATGTGCATAGTTTGTCATAATAGTTTTGTTACTAAGTAATGTTAAATATTATTGGTGGTATTACGAAATTTGATTTGGTAAGGGTTAAGTTTTTTTATTGAAACAAACCTGTTGATAAGGTCACTCATGTTAATGCACATGTGCATAGTTATGCACATATGCATATTTTGTCAGATTAAGTTAATATGAATGTATTACGGAATATGCACACGTGCATTATTACCTTAAAACATAAACATTGTACATATTGTATGTAATATGTTTACTTCACATGTGCATACATGAAATAATTGATGTAATATATGTAATGTATGCAGGAAACAATTATTCGAAACTGCTCATGGATTGACAATAAGGACGTATTTCATTAATAGGTTGACGGATGAAAAATACCAGGGAAAATGATGGACGAAGAGGCGTTGAAACAGGAGGAGTGTTGGGAGATAGTTATGAAATGGAAAGAAGATCAGAAGGCGTGAGGTTGTGAAATAATGCGTATGTTATGTAGGTAGTTTGTGGATATGCAGTTTATAAAGACAATTTCTTTTTTGTTTTCTTGATGTCTTTTGATTGTAATATGTGGGTAGTTTTTACGATAACGGTTGATATAAGAAGTTTGACGTATACGATGTTTTATATGGTGGTTGATGGGTTAAAACTCTATTTGATTGTTTAGGTATATTGGTATGTTTGTTAATATTTGATGTATTATGTTGTTTGGTATAGAAAATGTTGGTATTGCACATGTGCAAAGTTTGATATAGCGTATCATATTACGTATGTGATACCCTATTACGTATGGGGCACCACATTGCATATGATGATGTATATGTAAAGGAAAACGGATTACATGTAGTTAAGATATTCATGTATGCACAATGTATGCACAATGTATGCACATGTGCATTGGTCGAAACAATAACAATATGTAGTGAAACATTAAACATGTATGCACATGTGCATTGTTTGAAAAAATTACCATGTGGGGTGAGACAGTAAACATGTATACACATGTGCATTTTTCAAAACAGTAACCATGTTGGTATATATGTTAGGTGGTCAATAATGAAATTACATAAGTAACAATAATGAAATTACATAAGTAACTGATATCAAAGTATCATGATCACAATCATAAACTATGAATATGTATACAGACAGTGCAAAATGATTGTAAACAAAAAGAATAATGCTTAAAAACTGTTTGTCATTATATATAGGATAATCAAGAATCGTTAAATGTTTTATGACGTCTGGATGAATGTCTACACGCCTAGATGAATGTCTATGAGGTTGCTCAGATTTATATATGTATATATATATATATGCAGTGTCTTTAGCATCATCATCAACATCTTCATCAGTATCTTGGAATCAACGTCCTCCTAACTGTTAATCGTACTGTTTATAATAGGGATGTATTCAGCATCAACATCGGGTATCCAATACGGTGTGCCATTAGGTGTAGAAGTCGTAATTGTTTCTGTATAAATAAAAAGAAAAACATATAAGATTGTGATTAATATGGTATATGGTGTGATTAATATGGTATATGGTGTGTATAAGCACGAAGTATAAATGTTTAACAATTTTTTTCAGTGATGAGTATGGGGTGTTGGTAATGTGATGCATATGTGCATAATTATTTACTGATGGTTAACAGTTTATTTGTGATGATTATGGATTGTTGGCACATGTGCATGTTCATGTTAATGATGGTTAACAGTTTACGGATGACGAGTATGGGTGTTATCAACATAATGCACTTGTGTATGATCGTTATATTGATCAAGCAGATAAGCAAAAAAAGGAACAATTTATATAAACAATGATACGGGAACATAGAGTAATCAGGCAAATGTTAAATAAACATTGATATAATAATATAGAGTAGTAAAGCATGTAAATACTAGAAAAACAAACAAAGAACAATGATAAATAAATACTGATATAGGAACATAGAGTTATCAAGCATGTAAAAACTATTTCTGTATACTACCTTTAGTCTCCTATCGTATAAATTGTAATTGTTGGTATAAATTGCAATTGTTGTTGGTCCAAATTTGTGGATGATATAGCAGTCGATGTTGAAGTATTGTCATCGGAAATTGAGTATTCAGCGGAAATTGAGTGTTCGGCTACAACGAAATTTTCTGATGTAGACATAGATTCAATAGTATGGATATAAAAAATAGGTCTTTTTATAAGCTGAAGTTGACCTAACTTTGTTAATGTCATTATCATATTGACGAGGATGGTATATATGTGATGAATCAGAGGATGCCATCTATATTACAAAGGGGTTACAAGTAAAATTATGTTTATTTGTATATGGATGACAAAAAACAATATTATCAGACATAAAAAGGATGTAATTTGGTGTGATTACCGGATAAATGATGTATTCAACTGAGTAATCGTATAAGTCAAACACGTAATGAGGATGTGTTCAACAGTTTCTTGCTCGTATCCGCAACCCGGGCACAATCTGTTGCTGATCGGAATTCCCCTTTTTTCCAGATCCGTCTTTGTCGGTAACCTGCCTTCGACGCCTTACCATGCTAACATATTGGCTTTAGCTGTAGCCCAGCCGTTCCAGGTCATTACAAAGCCACTCGACGGGTCCCCGCTTGTGACACACAAATACTCTCTAGCGGTTTTAACATTGAAAGTCGACTTATTTTTTCGAGTGCCAACCCCACCCATATTGACCCGTCTTCATTCTAGTGTCTCTCAACAACGCCAAAAGCTACATAAACTCCACCAATGCCTCCCCGGTTGTCGGATTGTTCTTCCATTGCCAATCCCACGCAGTCACCTACCCTATTTTTTGTAGTTGTCCGCCACACAAGCCCCTTTGTTTGCTGCCATCCTGTACATAATTGGATAGTCATCCATAAGGCACTTATTCAGAATCCATACATCAACGACATAATCTAATTTTCAACATAATGCACATGTGCATATAATTTAATACAATATCATTTACAATCAACATAATGCACATGTGCATATAATTTAATACAACATCATTTACAGTAAATATAATGCACACGTGCATATCATTTAATATAATATCGTTTACAAAGTATATACATCATTTACAGTCAACATAATACCTTTGGTCACAAATCGAACGAACTGCAACTCTTGATGTTCTGTATTTGTAGATGTACTGTGACTGTCAATTGTATTATCAGCAGATGGACCAACAATGTCACCAACAATGTCAGCATCAGATGTATGAGGAGGATTATCAGAGAATGTATGAGAAGGAACATCAGATGTGTGAGAATCGACACTTGATGAATCAGAGGATGCCATGTAGATATGAGGAGGATTATCAGAGAATGTATGAGGAGGAACATCAGATGTGTGAGAATCGACACTTGATGAATCAGAGGATGCCATGTAGAGGGTGTAAATGGTGGGTTGTCGTTGTGAATGCCGCTGGAAACACCGTAACTGGATGCCGCCGCAGTGAACTCCGGTGAGTTACGTGAACGTCGTCGGCCACCGTCGTCGATGTACACAAAGTTCTGATCTGATGAATGAAACCCTAACTGTGGATCTGAACAGATGAATGAAACCCTAACTGTGGATCTAAACAGAGTTGTGAAACAGAGGGGTGCGTGTTTTTATAATAAATATCACATAATTACAATTTTGCCATGTGTTCACACTGGTTCTCGCGGTTCTCGCAATAAAGGGTGGTTCCTAATGGATCCTTCTCCTATATATATATATAGGGTGGGGTTCATGCTAGAACCACCTTTATTGCGAGAACCGCGAGAACCAATGTGAACGGATGGCAATTTTGTAAATAACAAAAAAATTCTAGAAACCCTGCTCCCCTGATCAAATGATTCCGGACGTCAGCATTTAATTAAACTACGATAGATAATACAATTTTACGTCCAAAACCAAACACAAGTCTCCCAATCAATCGATTTTTCCCCAAAAAATCTCATAAACATCAACCTGATACTCACCGACGCTCACAATTCCAGCCATTAATCATCATTATTCGCCCTACGATCATCGTCGCTAGTCAATCGTCAACCGCAGATTAGTCACCGGCTCGAAATTAGGGCAAAAAATGGTCATAACGAATCGATTTAGGGCAAAAACGGTCCTAATCGGCATAATCGGTGAGGTTTATTGCACGAAGAGGAATATTACGAAGAACATAAGTCGTTGCATCGATTTACGAACTTGAAAGTTCATACAGCCGACATAAGTTCATACTATGTAAGTTCATACAAAGTTCTTTGTGCTTGTTCATGTAGATTACAGCCGATTATGTGCTTGTTCATGTAGATTACAGCCGATGTAAGTAGATTACAGCCGATGTAAGTTCATACGATTATGTGTTTATGTTTGATTTGGAATGCACATGTGCATAATGTGATAACTTATGGTTTTGGTTCATATTTATGTTTGATCGGTATGCACATGTGCATAACGTGATAAATTATGTTTATAATTTGTAGCCGACTTAATTTTTTGGGTCATTTATAGGTATACATATGTGCATAATGTGATAACATATGTTTATATTGATAAATTATTTCATAGTTGTATGTATGCACATGTGCATAGTTGTAGTTGCATAGGTATAGTTTTGCGCATGTGTTGGTTCATATATATTGTTGATAAGATATGTCATAGTTGTATGTATGCACATGTGCATAGTTGAAGTTGCATAGTACAAATTAGGGCACAATTCAGAGCACAAATTGAAAAAAATCACTCATCATCGGTTACTGATTGTTATTACATTTAGTAATCGATTACAAAATCATCGATTACCAGTGATCGCCATGACCTAGAAATCAGAAATCGTTTCCATTTATTAATCGCTGATCGTCTATCTTTGCCAAATCTCAACTAGTCGCCAATCACGCCATCTAACACTCGGTAAGGCTTTGATTATTACCAGTAGATATATATATTATTCTTTAGGTATCTTTTTTTATCAGTAATTTTGATTTCTATCAATGATTTATATGAACGTGATTCAAGTCGTTGATCTGTTAAATGTGCTTGTTATGTTATGGCACGGATCTTATACAGTGCCATAGCCGACCTAGTATGTATATGTGAACCAAATAAAGTTAATAATATCATTCATGTGCATAGTGAATTTGAGCAGATTTGTTTAGGATACGTGTATATGATTTTGTGTAATTGGAATATGCTGGTGTTGTTGTTTTAGGTAATGCACATGTGCATAATGAACTTGAGCATTTTTATGTAAGATACGTGGTTTTTGTGTAATTAGGATATGATGGTGTCACTGTGATTTTGTGAAATTAGGATATGCTGGTGTTATTATTTCATGTGATTCACATGTGCATAGCAAACATGAGCAGCTTTGTTTAATATAGGTGTATATGATTTTGTGTAATTAGATTTTGTTGATGTTGTTGTTTAAATTAATGCATATGTGCATATTGAATTTGAGCACATAACATTGAACTTTACATATGGATTGATTATAAGCATCAAGAATATGAGATGAACATGTGTATATTGATTCACAAGTGCATAATGACAATTATATGTGATACACATGTGCATATAGATGCACAAATACATATCGTTTATAGTGATGAAAAAAGTTGTTTAATGCACATACTAATTGAAATTGCATGTTTGATTATATTATGTTTCAATTATTATTGTAGGCAAAAAAAATGGAAAAAAGCGAAGAACAAATAACACTTTTGTTGAGATCGAATGACGAAGGGGCAACAAAACTGCCAGATGATAAGGAATGTGAATACAAAAGTGTTAAGTGAAAAGCCAAAAAAAGGTTGGTTATTAGTCGATGATGCAGTTGGTAATATATGCACATGTGCATCCAATTGTTACTTTCATGTTGAATGATGTTCTTTTATGTCATGTGCAATTACGACAGGAGAAAGAAATACAAGGAATAGGACAAGTAAAAAGCACGATGTTGTTTGATTTGTTGAGTGTTAGGGTTTTTTTATTAAAGCAAACCTGTTGATAAGGTCCATCATGTTAATGCACATGTGCATAGCTATACACATATGCATATCTTGCCAGTTAGTTTAATAATGTCAATCATATTGATGCATATGCGTATAATTACGCACATGTGAATAATTTGATATAATAGGTTAATAATGTCATTCATGTTGATATAGTTTGCCATAATATGTTAACAATGTCATTTATGATGATGTACATGTGCATAGTTTGACAGAATAGAGTTGTTACTAATTAATGTTAAATATGATTGGTCGTGGTAATACGAAATTTGATTTGGTAAGAGTTATTTTTTTTACTAAAGCAAACCTATTGATTAGGCCAGTTATGTTACTGCACATGTGCATATTTATGCACATATGCATATTTTGTTAGATTAAGTTAATATGAATGTATTATGGCATATGCACAAGTGCATTATTACTTTAAAACATAAACATTTGTACATATTATATGTATAATATGTTCATTACACATGTGCATGCATGAAATAATTGATGTACTATATGTAATTTATGCAGGAAAAATATATTCGAAACGGCTCATGGATTGACAACAAGGACATATTTAATGAATATGTTGACATCTCGGAAAATGATAGACTAAGAGGCATTGAAACAGGAGGAGTGTTGGAAGATGCTTAGTAAATGGAAAGAAGAGCAGAAGGTGTGAGGTTGTGAACTAATGCAAATGTTATGTGTAGGTAGTTGCGGACATGGAATACAGATGATAATGTTTGTTAATATATGATGTATTGTGTTGTTTGGTAGAGAAAATGTTGGTACTACACATGTGTAAAGATTGATATAGCATACATATTCATATTGTAGTATTGTATAATGTATTACAATGGTTATATTTGTTAATTAGGATGTAATATGTTGTTTAGTATAGTATATGCCGGTGATGCATATGTGCAATAATGATTGTTGCTCGGATTATGTGATTCCTTATGATAAGGGTGTTATATATACGAGTTGTTACACAAAAGTTGTGTGATAGTGTGTTAATGTTGGTAATGCACACGTGCATTAGTAAAAAAACAATAAACATGTTAGTAATGAATATGTGTATATTTTGAAATATTGTATATTTGTTCATCATATTAAGTATGTGGTACCCTATTATGTATGGGGTACCACATTGCATATGTTGTGGTACCCTATTACGTATGGGGTATCACATTACATATGTTGAGGTATACGTAAAGGAAAACGGTTTATATGTAGTTAAAATATTCATGTATGCACATGTGCATTGGTCGAAACAATAATAATGTGTAGTGAAACATTAAACATGTATGCACATGTGCATTGTTCTGAACAATTACCATGTGGAGTGTACGTGGTACCCTATTATGTATGGGGTACCACATTACATATGTTGATGCATATGTAAAGGAAAACAGATTATATGCAGTTAAGATATTCATGTATGCACATGTGCATTGGTCAGTTAAGATATTCATGTATACACATGTGCATTGGTCGAAACAATAACAATGTGTAGTGAAACATTAAACATGTCTACACGTGTGCATTGTTCGATGGGAAAAAAATGAAAACGTATTCTAGGCGGGTAAGTAAATGCCCAAAATCAATCATCCCACCCCACCTCCCAAAAACAACAAAGTAAACTCCATGTAAGCCACCTAATATGAACAAATAAACCGCGCAAAATGAAAGTCCGAAACAAATAACATGACTCACCCACGCAAAGTGAATACCATACTCATAATCCGCCCAAAATGCACAAATAAAATAAATAATTATTTTTATTAAAATGCACAAAATTAACCAGCTACAATTTACGCCAAAACAAACAAACCAAATATATAATTTTGAATAATTAACATTCATAGTTTTTCAAAGCTTATTCAAACACAATACCAAACTAACTCAATTTCTTGCTTTTATCTTTAAACTAATGTTAAAATAATCTAGCGCTTTGCGGCGGGCAGCTATAACACCTCGAAAATTCATGTCCAATAATGTATTGACACGTGTCATAAGCTTTGAACGTGTGAAAGATTACGCATGAAGGACTAAAGTTGACAAACAAGGAAAGTATGTGAATATAAGGGTTCAAAATGTCAACAATGAATGAATATACTTTAAAATAACCCTACATGATGTTTATACCCTTAAACGAATAAGTCATGGATCATACGAAGCTAATTGTGAAAGAAAGTGAGTAATTACAAACTACAGGGGCTAAATGTGTCAACATGTTTAATGTATACCTCTAAGTGATCTTTTAGCAGACCCGAAGCTTTGTAATGATTAATTATACTCACAAGAATGTGTGATAAAAATTTCACAAGGTTTCGATAAAGTATGAGAAAGTTATGACAATATTCGTATACGAGGGGTTAAAAGCGTCAACATTGAATTTTAAGACCTTATGGGTGATCTCAAAGTTAGTCAAGGACTTAACAAAGTTTGTATAAGTCTTAAAGACCTTAGAAATCAAGTTAGAGGGCTGAAAATGCAAAATTGGGACTTAAAACCACGTAACAAAGGACCAGGGACCAAAAATGCAAAGTTTGAAACTTGTTTGGCTTGTTACCCACTTGCTAGCGTAGCGCGAGCACCTACCCCTTTTGTCGTAGCGCTACGCGAGGACCTTAGCTGGGCAGAAATCATGTACACCTGCAAGTTCAGCAGGTTAAACCGACTTAGAAGCCTTGTATTCGATTCTAGGGGCTTGTTTGATGGTTTTTCAAGCTTAGGGACACTTGTAAATGATCAAGGAACATCTATAGACTATTGTGGAATGATCTTGTTGCATCTAAAGTGCTATATAAGGAGTTCTAAGTTGCAACACTTAGACTTGCACTTGGAAACCTTCATAACCCAAATTTTGGAGATTCCTGGAGCTCAAGACCTCTTCCTAGTGATCATTAGTCGTGCTTAGGACCTTGGTAAGTGTCATTAACCTCCTTTAATTCAGTTTCACTTAGTTTATTAGCATTTAGTCAAACCTTCGTAATTAAGGTTTGACTTCGTCATTAATCTTAATTGCTCCAGCCAAATTTCATTATGAAAGTACCTATGAGTTGGTAATTATGTGGGCATTAAACCCCTAAAAGGTCACCCTCTGATTCCCACTCTAATTAGGTCAATTGTCGAGTCAAACATGATTATAAAAAGTCAACAGAAAGCTAATTTTCAAATAAATGCATAATTAGCAATGTAGAAGCTATGCAACCTGTTTTGACATAAATATAACTTGGTAATTAATGTAAGAACATGTCTAAACATGTTCAACTCGACAATTTTCAGTTTAGGCTTGGTTCGGGACCGAAAGTCGCATAGTTTGACTTATGCTTTGACTTTCAGTTCTGACCCGTTTGAGCATGATTTAGGAATGCCTTAGAGTTTTGCTAGGACCAAGTTACCTATAAGTATAACCCTCTGTGATTATACAACTTGGTCCATTAGTTATCCAAATTATATGCATGTTTCCGTTAATCGCCTAAATGTTGACTATTATGCCCTTATGACCTTAAAACATGAATTTTGAAAATATAAAAGAGTAGAAACGTTAGGTACTAATTTATAAACTCGTACCTAAAATTTGTTATCAGTTTGAGGTCTAGATTAGGAGTTACGCTCAATAGCGTAATTAGAAAGCCTTTTAGTAATTAAATGGCGTAATTAGCATATAGCCTATCTAAACCCAATTTTTGATACCAAACTTTTTACCCACTGATGTAATATAATATTTTGGGATTTTTGGAGATTTTTATTTATTTTTAGGCTGATCATAACCTAGAGTTCTAAGCTTAATTCGGTAGTTGTCGACTTTGCCCTTTTAAACCATAAAATGAGTTTTACCAAACCTTTTGGCACCAAACCTTTTTCTACTGATTTAATATGATGAATAGAATATTTTAAGCCTTCTGGAATAGTAAAAATATCGGCTTTCCTTTAAGAACCCGGAAATAGCTCAAAATCGCCATTTTAAGCGTTTTAAACGCATAGTATGTATTAAAACCATATTAGACATAGAAGACTTGATACTACTGATGTTTTAAGTAAATTTCTATACTTTAGCAGTAAGCAAAAGTTTTGAAGTCAGATTTCCAGATTTGACCTTTAAACCTTAAGTGAAATTACCAAAATGCCCCTTCGGAGCATAGTATGGTTAGAAATGATAAATTTCACATATAGGTTATACCCTACTGATATAACTTAGTAAATTAAGTATTTTTACTGATTACATCAGACCCGAAACTCAGAATTATATTTAAACTCTTTTACAACCTTTTAAATGACAAAAATACCCTTTCGGGGCATAATTTGAGTATAAATTCATATGGGGCATAATAGAAGATATCTTTCTGATATCACAACATATTTAAGGCATATTAACTTAGGAAACTTGTATATGACTCTTATGGTTACTCGTTACGCACTTTTCGCGTTCGGATCGGCGTATGTAATTAATTTGCATATATTAGTCGAAACGGGTTAAACCATATCGTTTTTGTCTCAAAATCCAGAATGTGTTTAAGTTACCCATATTAAACAAGCATGCAAGCTTGTCGGGTCAAAACCACATTCTAAACCGGTCTTCTCTTTATCATGCGTTATGGACCGTGTCTTCCTTTTGAAAACTAACCGGTCTAAGTCTAGGCTTAATTAAAGACCCGTTAGGGTTCTAATAGGTTATTAAAAACCTTCGTTCCAGATTAGGAGCCCAGTAAAAGCTACGTGCACTTGCTGTATTTGATTTATACATTGCTCAGGTAAATACTCTTAACTTATTTTCCCTATACGGGCTTGGGATACGGTGCTATAAAAGTACCGCTTGGTCGGGTGTATGTAGTCATTTAAATCGTGTTGTGATTGATGTATTTACATAACCTGTTTGATATGTATTATTTGGTGTATGGCCCTTGGGGGTTAAATGACCATGTCCCGGATATCCTTGGCATCATTCATGAAATGGCCACGACCTAATCACGGGGTGTAGGCGTACACCTGACAGATGCATTATGTAAAAACTGGCATCCCACTATAAGGAATCGACCTTGTGGGCATTATACCTGTAGCATGTCAGTTAACTTAAGTCCGGCCTTATAAACCGGCCCTAATGGACGACAAATGAGTAAAACTGTATACAAGATTATTTTAATTGTCCCAAGTTATAAAATATATTTTTGCCTAAGTGCATTCAAATCAATTTTTAAACTCTTTTCAAAATGAGTCAGTTAAGTTGTATTTACCAGTGCAAACTGACGTATTTTCCAAAAAGGCTAAGTGCAGGTTCTAGACGAAATAGGCTGGCTACTCAAGGCATCATTACTCAAGTCTCGCAAGCTTTAGATGTCAAAGTCTGTTGAACAATTTTTCTTTTTATTTGATCCGCCTGTGGATCTGTTTCGACTGTTTGTGATACTTAAATATTACAATTTATTCAGTTGAAATGAATCTAAATCTTTTGCTTCCGCTGTGCATTTATATGTTGTGTTGTTTGACTATGATGATATCAATTACGTCACGATACTCCCCACCGGGCCCACCGGTGACACGTGGAAATTAGGGGTGTGACAGGTTGGTATCAGAGCCAACACTGAGTGAATTAAACACTAGCCTTTTGTGTTTAATCTCAGTTACACAATTGCACATTCTCGAGTCTAGACAAAGAACATAGGATTAATCCTAATTCGTCCTATTTCTCCCTCATTTGCTTCCTTTGTTATTTTATGATTAGCTCTTGCATGGGTAAGTCATTTTTTTAGAAGACCCATTTAGGGCAACCATTTCTATAATAATATAATTCCTTTTTATAAGATCTACCATTGTGATAAAATGGCAAAATCTAAAAAAGACAAGACCTAGCTCAAGTGTCGTTCTAAGACAGGGCCAAGATGGTAGTTCCTCAATTAGATTCAGATCCTTGTTAACATCTCAAATTAGGATTGCTCTGCGTTTAATATTAAAAGAATCTTAAAGGTAAAACCTAGCCTAATTGTCATTACGGACATGGCCAAGATGGTAAAACCTAGCCTAAATGTCATTGCAGACATGGCCAAGATGGTACAACCTATTTAAAAGATTCAAACCTGGTTAACATCAGAAAGCATGTTAATATGCTTGACAAAGTGTGATTCGATAAAATCACATAAGTCATTATTAAAAAGGGTTATTCTAAATTCCCTTATTCATATAATCATCCCTTAAGGATGAAGTGCCCACGGGCTATAATTAACGTCCTCTGGGACTAAAGACAGTGGTAGCCTATAACTCCCTATCAGGAAAAGGTAATGAACTTTGATTCAACCTTAATACCTCGATTCTATAAAATCCTGGTTTAATAATTAAATTTGTCTTCATGACTAGGCCTTTTTGTGCTATTATTAATTTATAATTAGGGTTATGATAAAGATCCTGAATAATTATTAACTAAAATGTGTATTAAAAACCATGGTTAATAAATCGTTTAAAACGATAGAACTGTATAAGCTTCCGTATAAACTTCGTCCTTATCTGATTTTATGTAGCAATTAAAGCTACATGGCTAGGTCGGAGGAAGTGAACAGTCATCCCCTGGAAAACCACAATGATGATAGGGTTAATATAACCAGAGGAGAGCTCCGTACCCTGATTGATACAGCTGTATCTAAAGCTGTAGAGGAGCAATTCAAGGAGTTTAGTGGAACTCATAGTAGAACCTCTTCGGTACCCCACTCTAAATCTGTTCCTAAAACCCATTCGGAAGCTCATAGCAAGCCACCCTCTAAGAAAGATGGACCTAAGAAAGAGGATGTCGAACATTCCTCAAACCAACACAGTGTTCCACACAAGAGAATAGTGTTCATTGATGAGCCACGTACCAAGTCTTGTACTTATAAGTATGTTGTTTCCTGCAAACCCCGGGATTTCACAGGGGAGAAAGGAGCAATTGATTGTATGACCTGGTTAGATGAAATGGACACTGTTGTTGATATCAGCGGTTGTGCTGAAAAGGATATAGTGAAGTATGTATCTCAATCATTCAAGGGAGAGGCCTTGGCATGGTGGAAGTCTCTCATTCAAGCTACTGGGAAGATCCCACTCTATAATATGTCATGGGAGCAGTTTGTTGTTCTCATTAAGGAGAACTATTGTCCACAGCATGAGGTGGAAAGGATTGAATCGGATTTCTTATCATTGGTAATGCAGAATTTAGATTGTCAAGCTTACCTCACCAGCTTCAACACCATGTGTAACAACTGCCACTAAAATCAATAGTTAGGACAATAATTAGTCAATAAGAAAACCCTAATTGGGACACCCAATTAATTCTGCACTAACCCTAAAATTTTCAGAATGATCAGAATCAGGATTAGGGACCCTAAAACTCGAGGGGGCAAACCCTAGTTGATAATTATCTAAAATAAAACGTTGCTCTGTTCTAATTGGCTGGATCTTTGAATCACCCAAGCTAGTCCCGAGTCTAGGCAGCCTATGAATTAGACTGCTTAGCTTACGGACCGTAAGGGGTCCGGCATACGGTCCGTAAGGGAGACCCAAAAATTAGTATAAATAGCCGACCTTGGGACTTGAACAGAGAACTTGAAACGACGTAAATAGCTTCTGTGTACGTCAAGTTAAGGCCATCATACTACAATAAACACACACGATCACGAGGTGCTGCCGCAATCAGGGTAATAACTCGATCGCTATTACGATTCAACGTCCGATCGATTATAACTATCCAACGATTGTCCGAGTGCTGCTCAAATTGAGCTTGTACTTTGTTATTCATTGTGATTTCAACTTGAATGTTTGAGTGCTGTTCGAATTCGGACTATGCTCTGTCATTCGTTGTGAATCCATTGGATTATTAAGTATCGCACTTGATAATAGTTGTGAGGGTTTAATCTCATGAATTGACGTAACTGCTGAATTAGTTACTAATCCCGTTTGTGTGTGCATTGTTATTTAAATTAGATTAGAAGGCTAATCAGTAAAGCTTATACTCTGCTCGTAAATCTGCAATGTGAGTCATTCCCCTTTTATAAACTCTTTTCTCACAGTTTGTGAGTCATTCTCTTTTTATCAACTGTTTTACAAAACTCCAAGTTATTTTTAAAGTTATAGTTACAGTGATTAAGTCTATGTAATCACCAAGTTACAGCCGGCATGTGGGGTTTTGTATACATTACTTGTTTCCCGTCACACTTGGACAAACGGGTGGCCAAGGGGTGATCTGACCACAGTCACAGACACCATTGGACAAATGGGCTAGCCAATGGATGGTCGAGTGACAAATACTGTGGGTAGTTGGTTTGATATCAGAAACATTGTAATTCCCCTTAATACTGTAGATTATAACAAATGTGTCGTTTTCAGCAAAATGAATGATTCACTCAGTATTTCCCCGCTGACAAAACCTTTTTCAAACATGTTTCAGGTGATCTGGTATGAGCAAAGAAAAGTGTCGTGGAGCACTCCCAGCTTAGAAAAGTGGCTCAATGTAAATAAATAAATGAACATGTTTTGAAAATAAAGATTTCCCTGAGAAATCACATTATTGTAAATTTCGGGAATTTATCCCTAAGTTATAAAACGAGCAGTTTAAACTATTGAAAGATCCTGTTTTTAAAAAGACTTCCGTTGTCGCTTAAATTAAATACCACGGGATTCCTGTCCCGCGGCTCCTGAAACGGGTTAAACCGGGTCGGGGGCCATGACAGGAAAAGGTGGTATCAGAGCCACTGTTTTAAGCTTACTGATTAAGCTCACTGTTCTAATTAATTTAAGTATATTGAAAATCTTATTTGTCATTCTGTGAATATATGCTTATTAACTGATTAATTGTTAAAATTACAGTATGGGTAAACAAAAGATTTCTGCTATCTACCGCAAATTAGATAGTACACCCAAAGAACAGGGAACCTCTTCCTCCAAATCTCCCACCAATTTAGAAGAAGGAATCTTTGTCCGTAAGACAAATTATGAAAACCCTCTTACCCTGGAGAAAAGAAATTCAATTCTTAGAAAGGGTCAAGAGAAAAAGAAACCCCAAGCCAAGAGAGTGAGGTTTAACCCAGAAATTTAGGAAATTAACAGTAATCCACCAGGGGAAAATAACTTAGATGAAAAATGGGCAAACCTGTATATGCTCGCTACTATAGCAGAAAATGCAAATCTTTAAAACTCTAAATCTAGAAATAAGTACTTCCCAGTAAATAAATAAATAAATCTGAGTGTGTTCTGTTTGCTGTTATATTGTACAAATTGGTGTGCAATAAAAATGTTTATTTGTTAAACTTTGTTCCAAAGTTTTAACTTAGCATTTTGTGCATTTTGCATATATGCCGTACAGCATGAATGAGATGTCGGAAGCATTTTAGAATCTCAACCTCTATCCTGTGCCAATTGAAGTCTCCCACAACTTCACTGGTTACATTGCTGACATAGAGGAACCGCTAGAATTCCAAGCCCCACCGCTGGAAAAAGCAAAACCTAAAAAGAGGAGAAGATATATAGGGTGGCGAAAGGTGCGCCAAAGGAAACCTAGGAGACTCCCTAAAATAGAAAATCCTGTGAGTGTGAGCAAGGGAAAAGAAATAGAAATCGGAGAAAGTTCCAAGCCAGCAGAAATAGGGATAGACCTAAAGCAAACGGGAATAGAGATCGGAGAAAGCTCTAAACAGTCTGAAGAAATCACATTCCAGGACGAAATAGACCGCCTACTGGATAATTGTGATATACTAGAGACTATAAACGATAATCTCTTCTCTTATCCTGCTACAGCCCAATTCCCAATAAACCTAGGACCAGCTATTCCAGACCCACTAGTTCACACCCGACCATTAGGTCAAATGGAAGAATGGTGGACCGATGACTGGCAATTCCAAAATATAGTCAATAGTCCCTATAGTTTTCTCCCACAGTTTGATCCAGAACCTATCCCTAATCCGCCAATGAGCTATGAAAATTTAGCTGAACTGCGTCAGTTTGGTGAAGAACTGATAGGCACCGGGAATAGGATTCGGGAAATGGGGGAACAAATCTCCTGGAAGTACGACGAGAGGGAGCGTCGTTACTGAAACTGCCAGTGAACCAAAAGATAGGAGGGGTTTGGAGAAGTTTGTTTGTATTATAACTAATATAGTAAACCTGACTTTGTAAAATGGGCAATAAAACACTGTAAGATAAAAAGTGTGTATTGAAGCAGGTATAATATATAAAACAAAACAGAAGTCGAGGTATCGACAATTTTGGCTATGCTTGCATGTTATACTGATCTATGTGTTTATCTGTGATTTTGGTATCAATAATTAGACACTAATAATTCCTATTAATACTAATTAGCAGATGGAAAACGCTAATAGTGAACCAGTTAATGAAGTAAATCAGTCTGAGCAAAATCAGGAAGATCAATATCTAACTAGACAAGATATTGAGCACTTTATTGCTCAAGGGATAGCCAATGCTATTCCAGAAATTGTGGCTGCTGTTCAGAAACCTGTCGAACCACAATTAATTCCTAGTAAACGCACTCTGGAAGATAACGGCAGTAACAACATAAATGGAGGCGGCAATCATAACGATCATGATCCGCAACAGGCCCCACCCCCTAAGAAAATGAAAGCTGCAACGCCTGGTTGCACTTACAAAGAATTTCTTGCCTGTAAACCCGCAGAATTTTCAGGTAGTGAAGGGGCAACTGCAACACTGCGTTGGTTAGAGAAAATCGAGGCAGTAATTGCAATAAGTAAATGTGCTGAAGAAGATCAAGTGATGTATGCGTCAAACTTGTTTAAAGAAGGGGCGCTAGAATGGTGGAACACGGTGCTACAAGCAAAAGGAAGAAGGATGGCCTATGCGATGAATTGGGAAGAATTTAAGAGTCTTGTAGAAAGAAAATTCTGTCCCGAATACGAGAAGGAACAAATGGCAAACAAGTTCCTGAGCCATCGTATGATAGGTGTAGACTGTCGAGGATATACTTCGACATTCTTCGAATATGCGAGAGTGGTACCTTCCCTGGCTTCGCCAGAACCGGTACTCATTTCCCGTTATATTTGGGGATTAATCGGAGAAATCCGTAACATCGTTAAAGCTGCGAGACCACGCACGATTGACGATGCTGTGGAATTAGCTAATACCTTAACCGATGAACTAGTCCGCACCAGAGAGGAAGATCGCAAGAAGGAATTGGCTCAGAAGATTACCCAAGGATTTCGCGTGGGTAATAGTAATAATAAGTTCAAAAAGAGGGGAACATGGCAATCCTCATCACCTCCTTTCTGCAGAAATTGCAAAAAGAAACACTATGGACAGTGCAATATATTTTGCAACTTCTGCAAGGCAAAAGGACATCGGGAAGAAGACTGCAGAAGGAAAACAAGAATTTGTTATAACTGCAGAGAAACGGGACATTTCCAATCTGAATGTCCTAAGTTAGCTAAACTAGCAGACAGTAGAGCTAAAACGACCGAAGGAATAACTAAGAAAAATGCACGAGCATTCCAGCTGACCACTCAAGAAGCCAAACTCATTCCAGACGTGATAGCGGGTACGTTCTTAGTGCATAACGTCTATGCAAAAGTATTATTTGATTCTGGTGCAAACCAAAGTTTCATTAATACTGCATTCTGCCAAGCTCTTAACTTACCTCTAACTACCCTTAGGCAGATCTTTACTGTTGAAACGGCAGATGGAAATTCTGTCAACATAGACAAGGTTTTGCAAGAAGAAGAGATAGAACTGTTAGGCCATAAGTTTTCTGCAAACCTGTTACCTATGAATTTAGCCGGATTTGATGTAGTATTAGGAATGGATTGGTTAATAGCCAACCATGCTCGAATCCTGTGTGATAAGAATTCCGTAGAAATCCGTACACCCACAGGAGAAGTAATTCTAATTACAGGAGATAGACCTCGAAAACCACTGAAATTCATTTCAGTAATGAAATTGGCTAGTTATTCAAGGAAACAAGAAACAGTGTATATGATTTCTGTAATCATTAACACTAAAAGTAAGGAACTCCAGGACATCCCTATAAGTTTCAGAATACCCAGATGTTTTTCCAGAAGAATTACCTGGGTTACCACCTGATAGGGAAGTAGAGTTTAGAATTCATTTAATTCCAGGTACTACACCAATAGCTAAGACACCTTATCGATTAGCACCTACTGAAATGCTAGAATTGAAAAAGCAGTTAGATGAATTACTAAGCAAAGGATTTATACAACCTAGTTCATCCCCTTGGGGTGCACCAGTGTTGTTTGTGAAAAAGAAAGATGGGTCGATGAGAATGTGTATCGATTATAGGGAATTGAATAAGGTTACAATTAAGAATCGATACCCACTACCTAGGATTGATGATCTTTTTGATCAATTGCAAGGAGCTAGGTATTTCTCTAAGATAGACTTAAGATCAGGATATCACCAGCTGAAAGTGCAAGAGGAGGACATACCTAAAACTGCTTTCAGAACTAGGTATGGTCATTATGAGTTTACAGTCATGCCCTTTGGATTAACAAATGCTCCAGCTGCATTTATGGACATGATGAATAGGATCTGTAAACCCTACTTGGATAAATTTGTGATCGTTTTCATTGACGATATACTTATTTATTCCAAAAGTCAGGAAGAACATTGTGAGCACTTGCATGCACTCTTAACATTGTTAAGAAAGGAAAAACTTTATGCCAAATTCTCGAAGTGTGAATTCTGGCTACAAGAAGTGCAATTTTTAGGTCATATGGTGAATCACGAAGGAATTCACGTAGATCCTGCTAAAATAGAAGCAATCACAAATTGGAAGGTTCCGCAAACAGTTATGGAAATTAGAAGTTTTCTAGGCTTAGCTGGATACTATAGACGATTTATTAAAGATTTCTCTAAGATAGCTGTACCTTTGACTAAGCTAACCTGTAAGGCAGTTAAGTTCGAATGGGGAACTAAACAAGAAGAAGCCTTTAGGATTCTAAAGCACAAATTAACGAATGCTCCAATTTTAGCTTTACCCGAAGGAACCGAGGATTTTGAAGTATACTGTGATGCTTCAAAATTAGGATATGGATGTGTGTTGATGCAACGCAAAAAGGTATTGCGTATGCCTCTAGGCAATTGAAAAAGCACGAAGAAAATTATACAACTCATGACTTAGAATTAGGAGCCATAATTTTTGCCCTTAAAATTTGGAGACATTATCTGTATGGAAGTAAGTTTACTATCTATACGGACCATAAGAGTTTAAGGTATATATTTGGGCAAAAAGAGTTAAATATGAGACAAAGAAGGTGGATGGAAATCTTAAGTGATTACGACTGTGATATTCAATATCACGAAGGAAAGGCAAACGTAGTCGCAGACGCCTTAAGTCGTAAGTATCATGAAAAGCAAAAGCGAGTCCGTGCTCTTAGGTTAAATCTACAATTAGATTTAATGGAACAAATAAAGGAAGTTTAGGGAACGGCAATCAAGGACGATGCCGAAGGAATGAAAGGTTACCTAAAGGAATTAGAACAAGGAAAAGATGGAATTTGGAGATTCCACAAGAAACGAATTTGGGTACCTAAGCAAGGAGAATTAAGAAATAAGATTTTAGAAGAATCTCATAAATCTAGGTATACTGTACATCCAGGAAATAATAAGATGTACCAAGATTTAAGAAATAATTTTTGGTGGATAGGAATGAAAAAGGATATAGCCGAATACGTATCTAAGTGTCTAACATGTTCACAAGTTAAAGTCGAACATCAGAAACCTTCAGGACTACTACAACAGTTAGAAATGCCTGTATGGAAATGGGAACTCATAACAATGGATTTTGTTACTAAGTTACCCAAAACCAGAAAAGGCAATGATGCTATTTGGGTAATTGTGGATCGATTAACCAAATCAGCTCATTTTCTACCAATGAAGGAAACCTTTAGCATGGAAAGGTTAGCCAAGTTATACGTAGATGAAGTAGTATCCTTACATGGAGTCCCACTCTCCATTGTATCGGATAGAGATAGTCGTTTCACTTCCCGTTTCTGGACAAGTTTCCAAGAAGCAATAGGAACTCGACTCAATTTAAGTACCGCATATCATCCTCAAACGGACGGACAAAGTGAAAGGACGATACAAACCCTGGAAGACATGCTCCGAGCATGTGTAATTGACTTTGGTGGTAATTGGGATAGCCATTTACCATTAATTGAATTCTCCTATAACAATAGTTATCATTCGAGCATCGAAGCTGCTCCATTCGAAGCACTGTATGGACGTAAGTGCAGAACTCCCGTTTGCTGGGCAGAAATAGGAGAAAGTCGGTTATCAGGTCCAGAGATTGTACATGAGACTACAGACAAAATAACTCAAATCAAGGAAAGATTAAAGACAGCTAGAGATCGTCAGAAGAGCTATGCAGACAATCGTCGCAAGCCATTAGAATTCCAAGTCGGAGACAAAGTACTATTAAAAGTATCTCCTTGGAAAGGAGTAGTACGATTTGGTAAGAAAGGAAAACTGAGTCCAAGATATGTCGGACCATTCCCAGTGATCCAACGAATAGGACCAGTAGCTTATCGTTTACAACTACCAGAAGAATTAGCTGGAGTACATGATGTGTTTCATGTATCCAATCTTAAGAAATGTTTATCAGACGAATCCCTGGTAGTACCTCTTCAAGATATAGAGATAAACGAAAAGCTGAAATTCATAGAGAAACCCTTACAAATAGAAGACCGGAAGATCAAGTTTCTCAAACACAAACGACTAGTGCTAGTAAAAGTCAAATGGGAATCCAAGAGAGGACCAGAGTATACTTGGGAACTGGAATCAGAAATGAAGCGAAAGTACCCTCATTTATTCTAGTAAATCTCGAGGACGAGATTTTTCTCAAGGTGGGGAGGATGTAACAACTGCCACTAAAATCAATAGTTAGGACAATAATTAGTCAATAAGAAAACCCTAATTGGGACACCCAATTAATTCTGCACTAACCCTAAAAGTTTCAGAATGATCAGAATCAGGATTAGGGCCCCTAAAACTCGAGGGGGGCAAACCCTAGTTGATAATTATCTAAAATAAAACGTTGCTCTGTTCTAATTGGCTAGATCTTTGAATCACCCAAGCTAGTCCCGAGTCTAGGCAGCCTATGAATTAGACTGCTTAGCTTACGGACCGTAAGGGGTCCGGCATACGGTCCGTAAGGGAGACCCAAAAATTAGTATAAATAGCCGACCTTGGGACTTGAACAGAGAACTTGAAACGACGTAAATAGCTTCTGTGTATGTCGAGTTAAGGCCATAATACTACAATAAACACACACGATCACGAGGTGCTGCCGCAATCAGGGTAATAACTCGATCGCTATTACAATTCAACGTCCAACGATTGTCCGAGTGTTGCTCAAATTGAGCTTGTACTTTGTTATTCATTGTGATTTCAACTTGAATGTTTGAGTGCTGTTCGAATTCGGACTATGCTCTGTCATTCGTTGTGAATCCATTGGATTATTAAGTATCGCACTTGATAATAGTTGTGAGGGTTTAATCTCGTGAATTGACGTAACTGCTGAATTAGTTACTAATCCCGTTTGTGTGTGCATTGTTATTTAAATTAGATTAGAAGGCTAATCAGTAAAGCTTATACTCTGCTCGTAAATCTGCAATGTGAGTCATTCCCCTTTTATAAACTCTTTTCTCACAGTTTGTGAGTCATTCTCTTTTTATCAACTGTTTTACAAAAATCCAAGTTATTTTTAAAGTTATAGTTACAGTGATTAAGTCTATGTAATCACCAAGTTACAGCCGGTATGTGGGGTTTTGTATACATTACTTGTTTCCCGTCACACTTGGACAAACGGGTGGCCAAGGGGTGATCTGACCACAGTCACAGACACCATTGGACAAATGGGCTAGCCAATGGATGGTCGAGTGACAAATACTGTGGGTAGTTGGTTTGATATCAGAAACATTGTAATTCCCCTTAATACTGTAGATTATAACAAATGTGTCGTTTTCAGCAAAATGAATGATTCACTCAGTATTTCCCCGCTGACAAAACCTTTTTCAAACATATTTCAGGTGATCTGGTATGAGCAAAGAAAAGTGCCGTGGAGCACTCCCAGCTTAGAAAAGTTGCTCAATGTAAATAAATAAATGAACATGTTTTAAAAATAAAGATTTCCCTGAGAATATTGTAAATTTCGGGAATTTATCCCTAAGTTATAAAACGAGCAGTTTAAACTATTGAAAGATCCTGTTTTTAAAAAGACTTCCGTTGTCGCTTAAATTAAATACCACGGGATTCCTGTCCCGCGGCTCCTGAAACGGGTCAAACCGGGTCGGGGGCCGTGACACCATGTCTAGACTGGTTCCTTACCTTGTGACCCCAGAACCCAAGAGAATCGCTCGCTTCATTGGGGGTTTAGCCCCAGAAATCAAAGCCAGTGTTAAGGCTTCAAGACCTGCTACTTTTAGATCAGCAGCTGATCTATCTCTATCCCTCACATTAGATGCGGTCAGGCTGAGATCGCTCAAGAACTCGGAAGAGAGTAAGAGGAAGCGTGAGGATGATACCTCACGAAGGTCTGAGAAGAAGCATAAAGGTAATTCGGACCACAAGAAAGAATCTGGGTCCAACAAGGGTAACCAGCGAACTGAAGAAAAGCCAAAGTGCACAACTTGCCAGAAACGCCACTTTGGAAAGTGCAGGCTTGAGACCAAGTCCCAATCAGGATCACCTGCATGTGGGTTATGCAAGTCTAAGGAGCATAAGACTATTGACTGCAAAAGGATTAAAGATGCTACCTGCTAGGCTGCAATGAGAAAGGGCACATTAAGACTAACTGCACTAAATACGCCAAGAAACCTGAGGAAGCCAAGAAGACCAATGCTAGGGTCTTCCAAATGAACGTACAGGAGGCAATTCAGGACGACAACGTGATCACAGGTACCTTTCTCATAAATGATATATATGCAAGAGTGTTGTTTGATTCTGGTGCTGATAAGTCGTTCGTAGATAATAAGTTTTGCGAGTTGTTGAAATTGCCTGTTAAAACCTTAAGTGTGAAATATGAGGCGGAATTAGCTGATGGTACCTTAGAAACCGCCTCAACCGTTTTAGACGGATGTTTTATATCCATTAGGAACCACTCTTTTCCTATGTCTTTGCTTCCTTTGAAGTTAGCCGGATTTGATATAGTATTGGGCATGGATTGGTTATCGCATAACCAAGCCCAGATCATCTGCAACAAGAAACAAGTGGTAATTAAGACTCCGTCTGGTGAGTCACTTACCATTCAGGGAGATACCCGGTATGGATTACCTGGGCAAGTGTCTATGCTCAAGGCATCTAGATGTCTGAAGAAGGGTTGTGTCATTTTTATGGTACAAGTGACCATTGATGAGCAGAAGCCCAAGATTGAAGATATTCCAGTCATTTCTGAATACCCTGAAGTTTTCCCTAAAGAACTACCTGGCTTGCCACCAGATAGACAAGTGGATTTTAGAATTGACATCATCTCCAGAGTAGCGCCTGTTGCAAGAGCACCTTATAGGTTAGCACCAACAGAGATGAAGGAATTAAGGACGCAGCTAGATGATTTGCTAGCCAAAGGTTTTATTAGGCCTAGTTCATCTCCTTGGGGAGCGCCAATCTTGTTTGTCAAGAAAACGGATGGATCGATGCGTTTATGTATTGATTATCGTGAGCTTAATAAGGTTACTATCAAGAATAGGTATCCTTTGCCCAGGATCGACGATCTGTTCGATCAACTGCAAGGAGCAAGTTACTTCTCTAAGATCGACTTGAGGTCAGGCTATCATTAGTTGAAGGTCAAGGAGGAAGATGTGCACAAGACTGCATTTAGGACTCGTTATGGTCATTACGAGTTCCTAGTGATGCCTTTTGGGCTCACTAATGCACCTGCCGCGTTTATGGATCTCATGAATCGCGTCTGCAAGCCTTATTTGGATAAATTTGTCATCGTCTTCATCGATGACATCCTCATCTACTCGAAGAGCCAAGCTGACCACGAGAAGCATCTCCATTGCATTCTGAAACTGCTTCATCAAGAAAAGCTCTATGCCAAATTTTCTAAGTGTGAATTCTGGCTTCGTGAAGTCCAATTCCTTGGACATGTGGTTAGTGAGTGTGGTATCCAAGTAGATCCCGCTATGATTGAAGCTATTATGAACTGGCAAGAGCCAAAGACGCCTACGAAAATTCGAAGTTTTCTAGGACTGGCAGGATACTATAGGCGATTTATCGAAAACTTCTCAAGAATTGCAGCACCCCTGACTCTTCTCACTCGCAAGAATAGCAAGTTCAATTGGGGGCCTAAGCAGCAAGAATCCTTCGATGTTTTGAAGCAGAAGTTGAGCAACGCTCCAGTGCTGACGTTGCCAGATGGAATTGATGAGTTCGTAGTATATTGTGATGCATCACACACCGGGATAGGGTGTGTGCTTATGCAGAAAGGCAAGGTCATTGCCTATGCTTCACGCCAGTTAAAAGTGCATGAGAAGAATTACACCACCCATGATTTGGAATTGGGTGTCGTTGTATTTGCACTTAAGCTTTGGAGGCACTATCTGTATGGAACTAAGTGTGTGATCTATTCAGATCGCCTTCAACATCTGTTCAATCAAAAGGATTTGAACATGAGGCAGCGACGCTAGATGGAAACTCTGAACGATTATGATTGTGAGATAAGATACCATCCAGGCAAGGCAAATGTGGTTGCTGATGCCTTAAGTAGAAAGGAAAGAGTGAAGCCAATAAGAATCAATGCCAAAAGCATTGAGATAAAGAACGGTTTAAATGAAAGATTGTTAGCTGCACAGAAGGAAGCTTTCTTGGAAGCTAACTATCCTAATGAAAAGCTAGGAGTAACTGAAGAACAGTTATCTTATGGTAAGGACGGAATCCTAAGGTTAAATGGACGAATATGGGTTCCAGTGTATGGAGGACTTCGGGAAGTTATCCTCCAGGAAGCCCACAGTTCCAAATATTCCGTTCATCCTGGAGCTGATAAGATGTACCAGGATTTAAAGGCGAATTATTGGTGGATAGGCTTGAAGAAGTCTATAGCTGCCTATGTAGCTAAATGCTTGACGTGTCCTCAAGTCAAGGCTGAACATCAGAAGCCGTCAGGTTTGCTGCAACAGCCTGAAATTCCCACTTGGAAATGGGAAATGGTGACAATGGATTTCATCACCAAGCTGCCTAAGACGAAGAAAGGAAATGATACTATATGGGTGATAGTAGATAGACTGACTAAGTCAGCACATTTCCTACCCATTAAGGAGACTTATAGCTCCGATATGTTGGCCCAATTGTATGTTGATACGATTGTATCTCTGCATGGAGTGCCAGTGGCTATTATCTCTGACAGAGATACCAGATACACGTCACACTTTTGGAAAAGTTTCCAACAGTCTTTAGGCACGCATTTAAATTTCAGTACGGCTTACCATCCTCAGACGGATGGGCAGAGTGAGCGTACCATCCAGACTCTGGAAGACATGCTTCGTGCATGTGTAATTGATTTAGGAGGTAGCTGGGATAAGCACCTGCCGTTGGTCGAGTTCTCCTACAACAATAGCTACCATACAAGCATTCAGGCTGCGCCTTTTGAGGCATTACATGGTAGAAAATGCAGAACGCCTATTTGTTGGGCAGAAGTAGGAGAAGCCCAATTATCAGGACCAGATATAGTCTTGGAAACGACGGACAAGATTGTCCAGATTCGTGATCGCCTGAAAGCTGCCAGGGATAGGCAGAAGAGTTATGCTGATAAAAGGCGAAAACCTCTAAAGTTTGAGGTTGGTGATAAAGTTTTGCTCAAAGTATCACCCTGGAAGGGAGTGATGCGATTTGGTAAGAAAGGTAAGCTAAGCCCGAGGTATATAGGACCATTCGAGATCGTCGAATGTGTAGGATCAGTGGCTTATAAGTTAAACTTACCTGAAGAGCTCAGTGGTATTCACAATGTCTTCCACATCTGCAATCTGAAGAAATGCCTAGCTGACGAATCACTAGTCATACCACATACAGATGTGCATATAGATGAGAGCTTGAAATTTGTGGAGAAACCTTTGTTGATTGAGGATCGACAGGTTAAGAAGCTTCGGAGGAAGCATGTGCCTATTGTAAAGGTCAAATAGGATGCCCGCAGAGGACCCGAGTACACGTGGGAGGTAGAATCCACAATGAAGGAAAAGTACCCTCATTTATTTCAGTAAATCTCGAGGTCGAGATTTCTTTTAAGGGGGTGAGGATGTAACACCTCGAAAATTCATGTCCAATAATGTATTGACACCTGTCATAAGCTTTGAACGTGTGAAAGATTACGTATGAAGGACTAAAGTTGACAAACAAGGAAAGTATGTGAATATAAGGGTTCAAAATGTCAACAATGAATGAATATACTTTAAAATAACCCTACATGATGTTTATACCCTTAAACGAATAAATCATGGATCATACGAAGCTAACTGTGAAAGAAAGTGAGGAATTACAAACTACAGCGGCTAAATGTGTCAACATGTTTAATGTATACCTCTGAGTGATCTTTTAGCAAACCCGAAGCTTTGTAATGATTAATTATACTCACAAGAATGTGTGATAAAAATTTCACAAGGTTTCGATAAAGTATGAGAAAGTTATGACAATATTCGTATACGAGGGGTTAAAAGCGTCAACATTGAATTTTAAGACCTTATGGGTGATCACAAAGTTAGTCAAGGACTTAACAAAGTTTGTATAAGTCTTAAAGCCCTTAGAAATCAAGTTAGAGGGCTGAAAATGCAAAATTGGGACTTAAAACCACGTAACAAAGGACCAGGGACCAAAAATGCAAAGTTTGAAACTTGTTTGGCTGGTTACCCACTTGCTAGCGTAGCGCGAGCACCAACCCCTTTTGTCGTAGCGCTACGCGAGGACCTTAGCTGGGCAGAAATCATGTACACCAGCAAGTTCAGCAGGTTAAACCGACTTAGAAGCCTTGTATTCGATTCTAGGGGCTTGTTTGATGGTTTTTCAAGCTTAGGGACACTTGTAAATGATCAAGGAACATCTATAGACTATTGTGGAATGATCTTGTTGCATCTAAAGTGCTATATAAGGAGTTCTAAGTTGCAACACTTGGACTTGCACTTGGAAACCTTCATAACCCAAATTTTGGAGATTCCTGGAGCTCAAGACCTCTTCCTAGTGATCATTAGTCGTGCTTAGGACCTTGGTAAGTGTCATTAACCTCCTTTAATTCAGTTTTGCTTAGTTTATTAGCATTTAGTCAAACCGTCGTAATTAAGGTTTGACTTTGTCATTAATCTTAATTGCTCTAGTCAAATTTCATTATGAAAGTACCTATGAGTTGGTAATTATGTGGGCATTAAACCCCTAAAAGGTCACCCTCTGATTCCCACTCTAATTAGGTCAATTGTCGAGTCAAACTTGATTATAAAAAGTCAACAGAAAGCTAATTTTCAAATAAATGCATAATTAGCAATGTAGAAGCTATGCAACCTGTTTTAACATTAATATAACTTGGTAATTAATGTAAGAACATGTCTAAACATGTTCAACTCGACAATTTTCAGTTTAGGCTCGGTTCGGGACCGAAAGTCGCATAGTTTGACTTATGCTTTGACTTTCAGTTCTGACCCGTTTGAGCATGATTTAGGAATGCCTTAGAGCTTTGCTAGGACCAAGTTACCTATAAGTATAACCCTCTGTGATTATACAACTTGGTTCATTAGTTATCCAAATTATATGCATGTTTCCGTTAATCGCCTAAATGTTGACTATTATGCCCTTATGACCTTAAAACATGAATTTTGAAAATATAAAAGAGTAGAAACCTTAGGTACTGATTTATAAACTCGTACCTAAAATTTGTCATCAGTTTGAGGTCTAGATTAGGAGTTACGCTCAATAGCGTAATTAGAAAGCCTTTTAGTAATTAAATGGCGTAATTAGCATATAGCCTATCTAAACCCAATTTTTGATACCAAAATTTTTACCCACTGATGTAAAATAATATTTTGGGATTTTTGGAGATTTTTATTTATTTTTAGGCTGATCATAACCTAGAGTTCTAAGCTTAATTCGGTAGTTGTCGATTTTGCCCTTTTAAGCCATAAAATGAGTTTTACCAAACCTTTTGGCACCAAACCTTTTTCTACTGATCTAATATGATGAATAGAATATTTTAAGCCTTCTGGAATAGTAAAAATATCGGCTTTCCTTTAAGAACCCGGAAATAGCTCAAAATCGCCATTTTATGCGTTTTAAACGCATAATATGTATTAAAACCATATGAGACATATAAGACTTGATACTACTAATGTTTTAAGTAAATTTCTATACTTTAGCAGTAAGCAAAAATTTTGAAGTCAGATTTCCAGATTTGACCTTTAAACCTTAAGTGAAATTACCAAAATGCCCCTTCGGAGCATAGTATGGTTAGAAATGATAAATTTCACATATAGGTTATACCCTATTGATATAACTTAGTAAATTAAGTATTTTTACTGATTACATCAGACCCGAAACTCAGAATTATATTTAAACTCTTTTACAACCTTTTAAATGACAAAAATACCCTTTCGGGGCATAATTTGAGTGTAAATTCATATGGGGCATAATAGAAGATATCTTTCTGATATCACAACATATTTAAGGCATATTAACTTAGGAAACTTGTATATGACTCTTATGGTTACTCGTTACGCACTTTTCGCGTTCGGATCGGCGTATGTAATTAATTTGCATATATTAGTTGAAACGGGTTAAACCATATCGTTTTTGTCTCAAAATCCAGAATGTGTTTAAGTTACCCATATTAAACAAGCATGCAAGCTTGTCGGGTCAAAACCACACTCTAAACCGGTCTTCGCTTTATCATGCGTTATGGACCGTGTCTTCCTTTTGAAAACTAACTGGTCTAAGTCTAGGCTTAATTAAAGACCCGTTAGGATTCTAATAGGTTATTAAAAACCTTCATTCCAGATTAGGAGCCCAGTAAAGGCTACGTGCACTTGCTGTATTTGATTTATACATTGCTCAGGTAAATACTCTTAACTTATTTTCCCTATACGAGCTTGGGATACGGTGCTATAAAAGTACCGCTTGGTCGGGTGTATGTAGTCATTTAAATCGTGTTGTGATTGATGTATTTACATAACCTGTTTGATATGTATTATTTGGTGTATGGCCCTTGGGGGTTAAATGACCATGTCCCGGATATCCTTGGCATCATTCATGAAATGGCCACGACCTAAGCACGGGGTGTAGGCGTACACCTGACAGATGCATTATGTAAAAATTGGTATCCCACTATAAGGAATTGACCTTGTGGGCATTATACCTGTGGCGTGTCAGTTAACTTAAGTCCGGCCTTATAAACCGGCCCTAATGGACGACCAATGAGTAAAACTGTATACAAGATTATTTTAATTGTCCCAAGTTATAAAATATATTTTTGCCTAAGTGCATTCAAATCAATTTTCAAACTCTTTTCAAAATGAGTCAGTTAAGTTGTATTTACCAGTGCAAACTGACGTATTTTCCAAAAAGGCTAAGTGCAGGTTCTAGACGAAATAGGCTGGCTACTCCAGGCATCATTACTCAAGTCTCGCAAGCTTTAGATGTCAAAGTCTGTTGAACAATTTTCCTTTTTATTTGCTCCACCTGTGGATCTGTTTCGACTGTTTGTGATACTTAAATATTACAATTTATTCAGTTGAAATGAATCTATATCTTTTGCTTCCGCTGTGCATTTATATGTTGTGTTGTTTGACTATTTTGATATCAATTACGTCACGATACTCCCCACCGGGCCCACCGGTGACACGTGGAAATTAGGGGTGTGACAACAGCGATGAAGTGTATCATCATCATATACATTGTTCGATTACTACTAAACACATTCTGATGCAGATATGTTTCTCTTCGGATATACAATAATACTTAAGGCATAAAACATTTAGAGAGAGCTTGCTTAATTGAAGCATCCTGAATATATTGTGTTCCAATATCTGATGTCAAAAGTGTTCCTTTAAAACATCTCTGATTGATGCACCTCCAGTCCTGTATCATAAAGCTCATCTAAAAAACCATAAAAAATAGAAAGCCAAAAGAGTACAAAATTAGCATGAAAAGCATATACTCACACTAGTCGTATATTATTTAGTAGATGCACTTTAGTACCTGCAATGTTAAGGTTCTCATTAACTGTAAAAGGTTCTTTCTTAAAAACAAAAAATAAACGAATTAATAGTTTTACATATAACCAAAACTTCTAATTATGGTTCAGTAATAAAAGTGAACCATTCACACACTCGTACTCCCTCTTTTTAAAAAGAAAAATTCAAAAGATCATAATGACCTAATATGCAATGTATGAGGAAAGTGTAGAGAGCTAGGCTGTTGAAACCTCAGGAACTTCTTACCAATCTCAAACATTAAGAGTGGAAATGCAAAACATGTCCAAACATTATCTAATGTTTTATTATGGTTATGTATCTGGCCTGTTTAATATGATATAATATAGTTTATACTTTATATGTATACTTTTGTACTTAAAAGGATTAGAAAAAAGAAACATAATGTTAACAATAGATCACCTCACAGCAGACTCCCATGTCCCTTCAGCCATGTACATGAATGGTGATACTCTGAAATCTGGTTCATCTCTGAGTGCTGAACCCGATTTCATCCATCACATACCTACACAACCGCATACGTGTCAAAATAAAATCACACTTTCCTACTAGGCTACTACTAAGAGTAGTACATGACATGTTTGATATTCTGTTCAAATGAGCACTATGTCGAACACATCAGTGGCATCAGTTTTGTTTACTGGCCTAATTCAAAACACATCATGCCACCGTCACCACTATCTCACACCTATGGTCACCACTTTCGATATCTTCCAACAGCCCTGGCATGATCTAAAATAATCATATAAATAAAACTTAAAAACAAATTAAACAGAAAAGATACATGTGATTAAAAAACATAAACTAAATCAAGCAATAATATAATTAATTCAGATGCAATAATAAAACATACTCACATGAACTAGCCATGAATGGTGGTTAGTCAACTGAAGTACGTCGATGATGGAGTTATAGTCGGAGTAGTTGTCGTTGTGGTGGTGGGAGTGATGTGTTAACGTCGATTAGGTAGCCATTGATACCGCTGTCACGGATGCAGCTGCTGTGGATGCCGCCGTGAATTGGTAAGGGTAACGTGCTGCACATGTGCAAGATGTAGATTATTGGTGATGGTTATAGGGTAATGGTAAAGTGTTGCACATGTGCATGATGGTATATTTATACAAAAATCAAGTCCGACAGTCGAATTGCATCAGTAGTTCTCAGTTCTCAAGCATCAGCAATTCTCTGTAGTTCGTCTTCATCTCAATTATATCAGTAGTTCGTCTTCGTCATAGCGATAACAATACACCATAAACTGTTCGTCATTTGGATTTTACCATCAGACATTTCAAAATTCGTCGAATAATTGAGGTTAGTGCTACAAAATTCGTATTATAATCGATATTGTTGCAGTAAGAACATAATCATAGATCATATGTTCTTCATCAATTCGTAATCGAGTATTCCATTCGAAATTAGGGCAACACGAACAGAATAATCGAGGAGTGTGGCACGATTAGAGTTACAGGAGGAACAATGGTAGGATGAATGGCACGATTAGACTTACAGGAGGATCAATGTAAGAGGAGGATCATCAGATGTATGAGGATCGACACATGATGAATCAGATGATGCCATATACCACCGTAATCACTGTGTCGACTACCACCGCCGTGAAATTTGTGAACGGCGACTACCTCTCTGCTGTGAAAACCACCGTGAACGCCCCTTCGCCGCCGTGAAACCACCATGAATTCCTCTCTGCCACTTGTGAAAACTGTGAACTGGTGAAACTCTTGAAACCCTAAAAGAGAGAACAGTAACAAAAAAAGAGGAATGCGCGTGTTTTTATTATAAACATGTTATAATTACAAAAATGCCATGTGTTCACACTGGTTCTCGCGGTTCTCGCAATAAAGGGTGGTTCCTAACAGATCTTTGTCCTATATATATATATATAGTAGGAATTGGGTAGAAAGTGTATTTTTCCTAGAAAGTCTAGGAAGCAATGAGAATTGGACATGTGGCATTGAGTTATTTTAACTAAAATGGCAACTATGTAATTTCACATTTTAATTTTATTTTTGGAATTTATTTTTCATTAACTAACATTCCATGATTTTCGGAATTTTTGTTGTTTTCGAATTCAAATCTGGAAGTCAATGTGTTTATCTGGAAAACTATCAGCATGTTCTTGGTGATGTGTTTTACCAGTCAGAGAGGTTGAAGTCAGTGTGTTTTAACACTCTAGGTTGAAGTCAGTGTGTTTTAACACTCTGAAGTCAATATATAATCAAGTTCTTGGTGATGTGTTTTAATGATTTAAGTAAGAGAGGTTGAAGTCAGTGTGTTTTAACACTCCGAAGTCAGTGTGTTTTAACACTCTGGAGTCAGCATGTTCTTGGTGATGTGTTTTACCAGTCAGAGAAGTCAGTGTGTTTTAACACTCAGCATGTTCTTGGTGATGTGTTTTACTAGTCAGAGAGGTTGAAGTCAGTGTGTTTTAACACTCTGAAGTCAGTGTGTTAACACCCGTAATCGCTTTGTAAAACACTTAGTACAATGACAACTTGATCTTACGTATATAGAACAAGGAAAATCTCTTATCTTCATCCATGATTTTAGGTATATTTTGTATGATTTTGGGGGTTTCCAAATGTGGGTTTTAGAGAGAGAGGGAAATTCGCGTGAAAATAGGAGTTGTGATTGCCTGACAGTTTTTTTGATTGATTTAAAATCCGGTCATTGACAAAATTGCCCGTACTCATTTAAAACAATCAATTAATCAAACTCAAATATTACAAGATTGCCATTGATTTAATCTCAACCCTTAAACACACCCATTGGATGGACCAGATCGCTTCCTAGACTTTCTAGGAAAAACACACTTTCCGCAGGATCCCCACTCTCTCTCTCTCTCTCTCTCTCTCTCTATATATATATATATATATAGAGAGAGAGAGAGAGAGAGGCCGGTTAACATACAAATACACTAATCGTACATTATGTACGCTACAAGAACAACCGTCCGATTATCCCATTAAAAGCGCGTGTTTAACAATTAAATTAATCAAATTAAAATTAATAAAAGAAACCGCCAAGGTTAAAATCGTCCATAGCGAGAACAAAACCCCTGATAAACGGCAAAACAAAACCTCAAAAATCATAACGACAAATCCTAAAATCAAAACCAAAAACGAAATTATAACAATTAATCAAAAATCGATCGATTCCTATTCACCAAATCGATCGATTCATATTCACAAATTCGTCTGAGAAAATGAACTTCTGATGAATTTAGAAATTCTGGAAGGACTGACTATCGAAGAAGATGATGCAGAATGTCAAATCATATGCGAAATCATCAAACGATGCAAATGCGAATTCAATAAAAAAGGAAAATCTTTGAAATTTCATATAGTTTGCGAATTCATGATATGCGAATGCGATTTCAGTAAAAAAGTTAAGTATTCTATGATATTTCATATAGTTTGCGAATTCATGATAATGCACATGCGATTTCAAAAATTTTTTCAAAAAACTCTTCATATAGTGTGCGATTTCAAATATTTTACACATGCGATTTAAAAAAAAAAGATATTTATAAGTTGATCTCTTACAGTTTGCGAATTTCGTTCGAATCAAGTGCGATTTTGAATAAGAACACTGCAAAAAAAACTTTAAAAAAAAACTTTGTAATAAAAATGCAAAAAAAAAAAAAACAAACTACCAATCTTAAAAACTAAAAATAATATTATTTTATATAAAAAAACTTAATTTATTAACGATGTGACTATAATTTGACATGTAATGATGAATTTTACAATAAATACTACTGAACTTACCACCCTACCTATATAATAAATTTACTATATTAATATAAAAAACCTAGATAACTACCTTCCATATTAAGACATAGAAGACCAAATAAAACACACACAAAAACACAGATCAAACAAAAATGGCATCTGAAGATATAGAAAAAATCAAAAACATTGCAATCAAAGAGCTATTGTCAACTCGCACGTTGACAGAAATAAGCACTGATATCACCTCTTCTCATCTGGTTCTTGATGTGCAGGGCAAAATTCTTGAACAAATCAAGAACCACCATCAAGCTTCAGAGATAAAGCTTTGGATCACATAAAAGAGCAATCTTGAGGATCACATAAAAGAGCAATCTCGAGCTGATGACTTAGCCTTCTCTTTCCTGACAGATGCTCTAAACACTGTGAAGGAGAAGATGGAGTTCAGCTCTACTGAACCTGACAAAATCTTTGCTTCAAGTAACTAAATTTCTGTTTAATCGTTTTATGGTTGTAACTGTGTTTGATAATAACAACTATTTTGTATTTTGGATATATGTTTTGAACAAATCTTATGCTTTATTATAATTTAAAATCGCATGAATGAATTAAAGATCTTTGCCACAAAATCGCATGTATTAAAAGTGAAATCGCATGTGAAAAATGATATAAACTAAATATAAACTGATGCATATAAAATCACATGTTTATACTACTAAAATCGCATGTGAAAAATGATATACACAAATGAATAAAAAATCGCATGTGTTTCGTATAAAATTCGCATTTACATCTTAAAAAAATTACTCATCCTCGTCATCTACAGACACCTCTTCCCACTGATCTTCGTCTTCAGATCCATCATCACTACTGTAATCTTCAAATTCATCTTCCTCTTCGTCGTCTTCACCCTCATTATCTTTGTCTCTCACACCATCTTCAATCAAGACACCCTTCATCTTCTTTTTTCCCTGTTTACCTTGTTGTTTGGCTTTAAGCTCGCCGCAAGTCCGAATGTCATGACCTTTTTCATTACATACGCTACATGTCCTTGACCTTTTCCCTTTGCGGCTGATCATTTGTTCCTTCTTAGATTTAATCCTTCTATGCGAGCCGCGGCCTTTGTTTCTTATACCAGCCGGCACACGGACAGTAGGTGGAGCATTAGTTACTGGTTGTTGATAACCAATCAACTTTGAAAATCGGTCAAATTTTGGATCAAGTTGCTTGGTTATGCAACTCTGATAAACTCTCTCTTTAAGCTGCATCATTTGATCCCTCACTAAGACAAGTTGATCAAGGTCGGAAATCAAATTACTAACCAAATACTCCCCTGTGTGAATGATTTCACGAGCAATCCGTTTAGCCTTGTTTTGCACATCCTTACCACCGATATTTAGATTGTACTTCACATTTAACTCATTGGGCACCACATCCTTCGTCCATCTCTTCATAACATATTTGTTTGGAATTTCTTTAACACCAAACATCTTGAAAAGAAAATATATGTGTTTGCATAGCAGCCCATACTGCTCAAAACGCAAACAGCTACACTCTGCAGTTACATCATTTTCAAGATTCTTGAACCACACCTAGACATAACCAAAAAAAATAATAATAATAAAATTTAAAATCACATATATAAAAATAACAATTTCGCATGTCTAAACCATCATGTAAGTGAATAAAATTTAAAATCGCATGTGAATCATAACAATTTTGCATGTCTAAAAAATTATGTTAATAGATAAACTAAAATCGCATATCTAATGTAACAAATTCACATGTCGAAAAAACGTGTAAAATACCTCCAATAAACCATTGCCATGTGCTTTAAAGTCCTTCAACAATTTTCTGATACGTGGACCTTCAACTTTGGTGTCCATCGGCAAACATTCGGAAATTGTTCCATGTATCTCTACTTGCTGATAAAAAAATATAGACCTGGTGTAGATCTTAGCAGCATCTTTTTCCAAGGTAGTTTGACTCCAATCAGCTGGCTCAGTATATCTTGAAATATGATCATTTTTTCTATGATTGAACCTTTGTACATCCATCGCACCATCAAAATGATTCATAAACTCTACGAGTGTGAGTTGTGAATTAGCAACCTGGCAAAAAAAATGGTTCTCACTCTCTGATCTTGAAGTTGTTCTCATAAGACCCGACATTGGCTCATGCCGGTAAAAAGCCAGAATCCACATGGATCTCATCCCAAACATATCATCAATCCATTTGTTTTCAGTGAGACCGAACTCAATCATCACCAATTTCCACTGCCTCTCAAATTCTTCGGGCTCAATCGAATCAGTCCAAACAATGTCGCACATCCTCCTTTTAAACTCATCATTATTACACAACTCGTGTCCAACCTATAACAATAAATGCTTTTTATATCAGCCTATAACAAAAAAAATTAAAATAAAAATAACCCTAGCAAAAGACAAAAATATTGCATGAAATACCTTAGAGTAAATTACAAGTTTTGTCCTTTATGTTTACAGCAAATTGCAGGCGCTGTCCTTTTGGCCAAAAGTTTACAGGCGGTGTCCTTAACCTTTCAAAATCTTGCACGTTTTGTCCTTTAGACCAAACCTGGTTAGAAATCTCAGTTAAAAATTGTCATGTGCAATGCACATGAGGGTAAAATGATAATTTCCCCTTCAACCCTTTCTATTCCACCATTTATAACCCTCACCCCTCTTTCTTCAACATTGACATTGATGATCAGGGACAACAATAAGAGCAACAACAACAACATTATCATCAATCATCATCAATCATCATCATATCTCCGGCTAGGAACCACCACCTGCATCCCCTGAAACTGCCGCCAAAACCACCACCTGCATCCCCTGAAACTGCCGTCACATCACCGGTTTAGGTGGTCTGCGTGAAAATGCATGCCATGTAGGTAGTTTTTGAAGGTTGTTTTTAGATTAGATGATCTGCTAGTCAGACTAGCGGATGTGGTGGTGATCTGACAAGCTTCCAGGTGGCAATGGTGAGGTGTCCAAAAGGGCAGGGATCCGCTAGTGGACGTCTGGGTGACTAATCTCGAGACCCGCTCCTTTGACTGGCGGATGTGGGTGCTAGGATTATAGGCTGAACCAGCTGGTTAGGTGGCAAGGCTTTGGTGATACCAGCGGATGTGAACAGCTCAAAGAACTTGTGAACTGTTTTTTTTTCATTGTTGCTACAATTATCTGGTTGGTAAATTGAATGGGTTATGACTTATTTTAATTGATTAATTTCTATCTTGCTGAGGTGATGGAAATATGTCCGGAAAAAGTGCTGTCGGCATTCCCGCTCATAGTACTTCAGAACGGATGGGATATGGCATATGGTTGTACTATTTACACAGTAGAACAAGTTTTTCTCATATTCTTTTATGTATCTCATTTCATGGTTTAAAAGCATTAAGAATAAATTCCTTGTTGTTTTCGTAGCTTTGAATTTCATGGTGGCTCTTATTGTTGTCCCAATTTACAGATCATCAATGTTGAAGAAAGAGGGGCTTTGGTTATAAATGGGGAAATAGAAAGGGTTGAGAGGGAAATTACCATTTTACCCTCATGTGCAATGCACATGACAATTTTTAACTGAGTTTTCCAATCAGGTTTGGCCTAAAGGACAAAACGTGCAAGATTTTGAAAGGTTAAGGACACCCCCTGTAAACTTTTGGCCAAAAGGACAGCGCCTGCAATTTGATGTAAACATAAAGGACGAAACTTGTAATTTACTCAATACCTTATCTGCCACTTTTTTCATTATGTGCCACATGCACAATCTGTGTCTGCTATTAGGAAAAACCTCCTCAATAGCCTGTTTCATAGCAGGGTCTTTGATCCGTCACTACAACATTTGGTTGCCGACCAAATGACTTTAAAAATGAATTCAGAAGCCATTTATATGATTCAATACTCTCCGATGCCAGCAACGCAGCTGAAACTGTTACATTTCGACAATGGTTGTCAATGCCAGTGAACGGAACAAACACCATCTTGTACCTGAACAACACATGCGAAACAACATTTTAGTATGTGCAAATTATCAAAAATCACATGCGAAACCAGAAGTATGGCATGCGATATATTCATCACATTCTGTTTGTTTACACATGCGATATTAAAAATGCATTAACAAACAAACATGCGAAAATATGTAACAAACATGTTTGTCTTAAAACACTTACCTGTTTGTCTTGAAAGTTGCATCGAACGATATCACATCCCCAAATTCAATATAGTTAAGCTTGCATAAACCATCAGCCCAGAACAAACCAGTTAACTGTTTGCCATCATCAACAGAGTATTCAAACGAATAATCAGCTAAATACTTTTTTTTGTCAGTCATCCTATTTATTACCATGTCAGCGTCATATTCTCCTATACAGCTGTTTATTCGCTTCCTAAAATTTTTGCAATCATCAACTGTGGCACCAACGTTCTCAAAACCACCATAACGTTTCCTCATTATATGGAAAGCTTTGACAGGACCAAGGTTTAAAGTGCCAAGTTCCCATACCATCTCCTCCTGGACATCTGACAATTGTCTGTAAGCTAGGAGCATGTGAATGTCATTTTGACATACAAACTTATGATTATGGCCATCAACAAATTTCTTTACTGTATATAATCTACCATCCAAAGTGCAAATCATAAGTTGAGCTTTGCATCCGGTCCTAATAGTCCCCCTGTTCCTTGTTTTGAATTGCTTTTTTGACTTCGAATGATCATCAATACACAGAGGCTTATGTCCCTCTTTAGAACAAACAAAATACTTAGTTTTGATTATAGCACCACTGTATACTTCACCACATTTCTGAATAGAAAAACCAGCTAACTTAGCATATGATTGATAAAACGCATATGCTTGTTCAATAGAGATAAATTGCATTCTAACAACAGGTGTAGCTGATGCCTGAACCTCCGGAGTGTAAACCCTTTCATCTACATGAATCAAAATAAAAAACATAAAACGTCATATAAAACACATGCGAATTGTCTGATCAAAACATGCGAAATGATGATATTGATAAATCTGAATTACATATGCGATTTATTACATAATAACATGCGAAATTGCAAAAAAAAAAAAAAAAATCAAATACGAATTGTAAGAGTAATAACATGCGAATTTATACATGTTGCTTTTCAAAAATACAAAAGTGTAATCAAACAATCAAACTACAAAAACAGCTACAACAAATGCTACGATTAAACAAAAAACAATTATACGAACAATTTAGATATCTGAATTAACATAATTACCAATAGAAAACTCGTTTGCAGCACTTGAACTTGAAATTGGAATTGGAATTGGAATTGGATTTGCAGGTCGCAGATTTAAAACATCCTCAATCGAAACTCTCTGATAAGCAGATAATTGAGCATGATCACCGATCGGTCGATTTTCTTCAAAATCAACTTCTGTTCGCCCAGTGCTACTCTGTGGATCCATCGAAATAGACAAATTGAATGAAACCCTAACACAGAAGAACGAAAACTGCAAATTGTGAATTATGGAAAATTTGAAACTGATTTGAATACTAATTACCGGGATATCAGTGTAACGAACTTCTCGCTGAATGAAGGAAGAGACGAATTTGCCCTCTGATAATTAGGTTAATTGTCTGATTTAACCTTATTAGACCGAAATGAATAGGACACGTGTATGGCTCAAAATATAGCGTATATAATGTACGATAACCCTATTTGTACCATACTCTTTACCTATATATATATATATATATATATATATATATATATATATATATATAGGAACAGGATCAGGAGAGAACGTCTCAAAGTGTGAGAACGGTGAGAACGATTCTCAGCCACAAGATCTTAGTGGTTTGTGGCTTATATTGATGCGGTGGCATTTTTGTAAATAATAAGGGTCTTAAAACTATCAGGAGGGGTAAAATAGGAAGATCCAAACAAAGGTGCACATGCTAATCACATGCGATCCCCCCCCCCCAATCATATTTAAACGACAATAACTTTTTTATACGTGATTATTTTTCGAAAAAAATTACACCATAAAACTCAGCTTTTTTTCAATCTTTCCAACGAGTATACTATTGATATACTTTTCGAAAAAAAATTAAATGGGTTTTATGGCGTTTTAGACTAGGTATTTTCATGGCGTTTTTCTGAACTAGTTGTTTTTATGACATTTTAACTATGTATTTTCAAGGCATTTTTCTGAACTGAGTGTTTTATGGCGTTTTCAATTGAGTTTTTTCATGGCGGTTTTTGGAACTGGGTGTTTTATGACTTTTTTAACTGGGTATTTTCATGGCGTTTTTCGGAATCGGGTGTTTTTATGGCGTTTTATTTGAACACCCAGTTCATGTGAGTAGGTTTTTTGACAATATTACCCCTTAGTGTAATTAGTATGTTTTTAGGCTATTTAGTTAGTTTTTTTTAGTTTCTTATATATATATATATATATATATATATATATATATATATAATGTAAGTATCTATAGAAAACCCACTTTAATTTAGAAAACCCGGGAAACTCAAAGCTCCCGATGTTTTTTTTTTTGAAAAAATTTACACATGTTATATACATGTTTTTAAGGATTTTGGGCAAAAAAATCAAAAAAGCGCCGAATAGATATTTTTTTAAAAAAATAAACAAGTTTTGGTGTAACACATGTTAACATGTGTTACATCAAAACTTGTTTATTTTTTTTTAAATATCTACTCGGCGCTTTTTTGATTTTTTTTGTCCAAAACCCTTAAAAACATGTATATAACATGTATAAATTTTTTCAAAAAAAAAAATATCGGGAGCTTTGAGTTTCCCGGGTTTTCTAAATTAAAGTGGGTTTTCTATACATCCTTCCCCTATATATATATATATATATATATATATATATATATATATATATATATATATATATATATATATGTAGGGAGGGGCTCATGCGAGAACTCCATTTATTGCGAGAACCACAAGAACCAATGTGAACAAAACATAAAATAGCTAAAAAAAACCTAAAAAAATCAAAAAAACCTAACCCCCCCCCCCAAGCTAAATGCTAAAAACTAAAACCCCAAAAAAACCTAACCCTCCTCCCCCCCCCCCCAAGCTAAAATGCTAAAAACTAAACCCCCAAAAAACCTAAAAAATCTAAAAAAAAATCAAAGAGAATCAAAGAAAAAAAATCTAATTTTTTTTTTAATATTTTTTATGCTCAAATCGCTACTTTTAGTGGCCCAAAAATTTTTTTTTAATTTTCTTTGCTTCGAAAAGTAGCGATTTTTATATAAAAAATATTAAAAAAAAATTGTGTGATTTTTAGCTATTTTTAGGCATTTTTGGTTGTGTTCACATTGGTTCTCGCGGTTCTCGCAATAAGAGGTGGTTCTTGCATGATCTTCTCCCTATATATATATATATATATATATATATATATATATATATATATATATATATATATATATATATATGAACAGGATCAGGAGAGAACGTCTCCAAGTGTGAGAACGGTGAGAATGATTCTCAGCCACAAGATCTTAGTGGTTTGTGGCTTATATTGAAGCGGTGACATTTTTGTAAATAATAGGGGTCTTGAAACTATCAGGAGGGGTAAAATAAAAAGATCCAAACAAAGGTGCACATGCTAATCACATGCCATTCCCCCCCCCCCCCCATCATATTTAAATGACAATAACTTTTTTATACGTAATTATTTTTCGAAAAAAATTACACCATAAAACTCAACTTTTTTAATCTTTTCAACGAGTATACTATCGATATACTTTTCGAAAAAACTTAACTGGGTTTTATTGCGTTTTAGACTAGGTATTTTCATGGCGTTTTTCTGAACTAGGTGTTTTTATGGCATTTTAACTAGGTATTTTCATGGCATTTTTCTGAACTGAGTGTTTTATGGCGTTTTTAATTGAGTTTTTTCATGGCGTTTTTCTGAACTGGGTGTTTTATGACGTTTTTAACTGTGTATTTTCAAGGCGTTTTTCTGAATTGGGTGTTTTTATGGCGTTTTATTTGAACACCCAGTTCATGTGAGTGGGTTTTTTGACAATATTACCCCTTAGTGTAATTTAGCATCAATGCCACGTGTCACCACCAAAATCGTTCTCACCATTCTCACACTTTTCACCGTTCTTTCTAAATCCGGACCCTATATATATATATATATATATATATATATATGTATATATATATATATATATGTGGTGGGAGTTGGTTACAAAGTCTATTTTTCCTACAAAGTGTACAAAGTCACAAAACACCACAATTTCAGCCATAAAACTCACTCAAAACCCATAAATAACAAAGTGAAGATTACTAAAACGTCATATTCGTGGGTTTTGTGTTATGTTTTGGACGATAAGGCTTTGATTTTCGAATGACTAACATTACTGTGTTTTATGTTGATTATCATGTTGTGTTTTATATTTATAGTTCTACGATGGTGTGTTTGAAGTTTTTATGAACTGTTAGGATTCGGATATTGTGTTTTAGTGATCTTCACTCTGTTATTTGTGGGTTTTGAGTGTATTTTATGGTTGAAATTGTGTTGTTTTATGACTTTGTACACTTTGTAGGGAAAATGGACTTTGTAGCCGAACCCCACCCTATATATATATATATATATATATATATATATATATATATATATATAGTAGGGTTCATGAGTGAACAATGATGTATTTATGAATAAAATGAACTTATCTTGACCATTGATTTTGTAGATCTAAATTTTTTCTTTAATGGCAAGATTGTAATTATCTTTTGTAACTTACATGTATTTTTATAGACATAAGGGTATAATTGTATTTTTATCTCTTCATTTAATTAATTGATTTTTGTTTTCTCTCCTGATTTCTCTTTCCAATTAAATAATATTTAATTATATTCTCTATACTTTTTTCTCTCACAAATTACCTAACTTAATATTTCATAATTTAAAAAAAATACAAACATTATCAAATATTGTTCAATCTAGAACATGATTAAAAATATTTAATTACATTCTCTATACATATATATATTAGATCAATATTTGATGAAAAGATGCATAGCAGAAACAATATGTAATAATACACAAAAAGTGTATAAGTCTGGTATATATCGACCTGTATACACTATGTACTTTAATACTACACATGTGTATACGTCTAGTATATAGCAACATGTATACACATATGTACTTGAATAATACACAAGTGTATATGTCTTGTATATACTGACCTATATGCACATATGTTCAAAAACATAATTTAATTAGGTTTAATATTTAATTTTAAAAAGAACATAAGAGTTTATTTAAAAAAATATTAGTCCTTCAATCTCTTATAATTAAAATAATGGAGAAATAATTAAAAATGAGAGAGAGAGATACAGAGAGTTAAGAGATGAGAAAATTAAGGGATTTTAATTAAAAGTACTTGGTTAATGCCAATCTTACCCTTTTAATCTAAAAAATAATAAAGGGCCAAGATTAGTTCACTCAGTTCACTCTCAAGAAGTTGTTCACGAACGAACCTAATCCTATATATATATATATATATATATACACACACATATATATAGGGGAAGGTTCAAATGAAAACCACTAGTTATTGTGAAAACTCGAAAACTAATTAAAAAAGTCAAAAAAAAACATACCAATTTTTTTTTGCATACCAATTTTCGCAGGTTTATGTATATAAAAAAAATTTCAATTTTTTTTTGTAGTGCACATGTGTAATACTAAACATGTGTATGTGTACTACACATGTGTACTACAAATTTTTTTATTTTTTTGAATTTTTTTATATATTAAAACCTGCGATTTTTATAAAAAAAAATTGAAAAAAAAATTTGGTGTGTTTTTTAGGCTTTTTTTAGTTAGTTTTCGAGTTTTCACAATAAAAGTGGTTTTCATTTGAACCATCCCCTATATATATATATATATATATATATATATATATATATATATATATATATATATATATATATATATATATATATATATATATATGTATGTATATATATGTATATATATAGGGAGGGGCTCATGCGAGAACTCCATTTATTGCGAGAACCGCGGGAACCAATGTGAATAGGGGGCAATTTTGTAAATACCCAAGCAACTTTTAAAACACGCGCATATGATCGGACTTCAATTAGAAAATTAACTGTATCCAATAATATCATTCACATCCAAGAAATATCCCCAATCTATATCCCCAATTTGAATCTGATTATCTCTCACTATGAATCTCTTTCAGGATTATCTCAACATTTCACCATCATATTGAATCAGATCTTCTGTTACAAACAATTACATCATCGACTCAAATACATAATCACATTCACGATCATCAGTTCACCGTTTTGAAGCATTTGGAGTGACATTTTTCTCGGAGATTTGATATTTTACAAGCATATATTTCAGATTTCGTCATATAATTGAGGTTAGTTCCTAAAATTCGTCCATAATGAGTCGATAATTTATATTAGGAACATAATCATCGATCGTATATTCTTCATCAATTCGTAATTACGGCAACATGATTAAAAACATTGTGGATCTCTATTTCGTTTGTAATTTGGGCAACGTGATTATAATAATAGTCAATATGTCAGTATAGTCGGAAATCGCCATCATAATCACTGTTACGTATGCGGTTTAACATAGATATTGTGCAATGTAACATAGATATTGTCATAGAACTCTGTCATATATCTCGAGTCAATTTGCAAGTTTATACAATTCGTTCGTACTTCATTATATGATATATAATTTGGCGATTTAAACTTCATTCTCTATTGTGATATATTTTGTTATGCACATGTGCATATGTTTACATCATAGAGTTAACTAGGTTTAATAGAATATGTTATTAAGGTAAGTTTGTGTGATATATAGTTATGCACATGTGCATATATTCATAATAGTTCAATATGCACATGTGCATAGTTCGCGTGACAATTTGCAAGTTTACACAATTCGTTCGTACTACTTTATATTACATATAATTTGCTAATTCAAACTTTGGCGTGTATTATGAGAAATATTTTCATGCACATGTGCATATGTTTACATAAGATGTTTAACAGAATATGTTACTAAGGTAAGTTTGTGTGATATATAGTTATGAACATGTGCAAAGATTGTCATACTAATTTAATATGCACGTGTGCATATTTTGTAGTAACATGTGAATAGTTATGTACAAATGTATTTTATATTAGAATGTGGTAACAAGATATTGTGGTGTGATATATACATATATGCACATGTGCATAAACTGACAAAACATGTTACTATGCGCATGCGCATAATTTGTCATACTAGATTATTAAGGTACTTAACGTATATGCACATGTTCATTGCAGAATTGCAATGGAAAGAAAGTTGGAAAAGAAAATGAAAAAAGTTATATCTGTACTAAAGTCGAGGGACGAAGGGTCATCATTGTAAGACGCAGTCACAACGGAAAAGTATATGCATGGTAAACAAAAAGGTTAGGGTAACAAGATATTGTGGTGTGATATATACATATATGCACATGTTCATAATCTGACAAAACATGTTACTATGCGCATGCGCATAATTTGTCATACTAGATTATTAAGGTATTTAACGTATATGCACATGTTCATTGCATAATTGCAATGGAAAGAAAGTTGGAAAAGAAAATGAAAAAAGTTATATTGGTATTAAAGTCGAGAGACGAAGGGTCATCATTGTAAGACGCAGTCACAACGGAAAAGTATATGCATGGTAAACAAAAAGGTTAGAATATTTTATTATTTATAATTAATATTTTGGATGTTCATTAATTAAAAGTTATTTCATGCACATGTGCATCATTACATTAATGTTGTTTTGTATTAATATAATTTGTATAAACATATTGAGTTTATGAATGCAGATGTGAAAAAAGTTGTAAAAAAGGACATGAAGGTGAGTAATAATAAACGGAAACAGGTGGAAACACCAAACAAAGGTGTTGGTGAGGTGCACATGGTAAAGAACAGAAGGTTATCAACATCTAAAGTTGGTGATAAAGATGACAATGTTGTTGATGGTATGTGTTATTTAGAATTTTTAATCAATATTCAAAATGCACATGTGCATTAGTGTGTACAAACATTTCATACATGTATTAATGTGTTTGCAAATAGGTTAAACATAAAAAACTGGAATGGGCAACGAGTGATAATTTCAACGATTGCGGTGTGTTCACTATGCGACACATGGAGATGTACAAATGGAGCGATGTCAAGTTTGAAAGCGGTTTTAGTACGCAGAAAGATATTCAAGACATGCAGCTGAAAAACTTGAGGATGAAGATATCAACAAAACTGTTATTATCAGAGGCAAACATGTACAAGGAAACTGTTATGGAACTTGCAAAAGAGAAAACACGTGGTTTGAGAGATGAAAAAATGCAGAAAACGATAGACAAAGAGGCGATGAAACAAGAAAAATGTTGGAATATGCTTGATAAATGGAAGAATGAGGATAAGTTTGAGGGTATGAGTTAACACAACAGGTTATTAACTTTAGGAACATATAGTATTTCTGTTTTGTTGGTGATTTATATTAATGAAACTAGTACTTTTTGTTTTGTTTTGTTTGTTTTAACACGTCAGATGGTACTTTGTTATGATGTCGTTTATAGTTTTGGTTAAATATGGTTGGAAGTGGTCTATTATGACACTAATACTTTTGGTTGACAACAGCTGGTATAGTAGTTGATATCGTAATTAGTTGGTATTTTAGCTGATATAGTAATCGATGTTTGGAGTTCGTATTGGTTGTTGTCGTTTATGCACATGTGCATTAAAATGGTTAAACTAACAAGATGGTTGGTAATAAATGTTAGTAATGATTAAATGTGTGTTAGTAATATATAATGTGTTATAGATGTGCACGATTGTTAAAATATGTTATATTATGTTGGTTAATAAATTAAATGATGGGTATGCACATGTGCATAAAGTTATATAACGTACAGTGTAGTATGTAATGTATTACAAATGGGTATAGTTATATATAAGGCATAACAAACGGTTTTATATTAATATTAGTAACATGTATAATAAACAATGGTATATCAATAAACAAGATGATTCAACTGTTAGATACAACTGGTCGATGATTCAACTGTTAGATACAACTGGTCGATATGTATGCACATGTGCATATTGTAAGAGGCATTAATATTAATATTGTAAGTTAAATGGGTAGTAATAAAATTACATTATGTTAAGTGGGTAATAATAAAATCACAAATAATTACATGTAATACATAATTGATAACAAATTAGGATGATGTCAATGATGAATATATTAAAAAACGCATAAATAGTCCATTAAGAAACATAATCAAAACAAATATTGATAATCATAAGTAGTTAAGTTCGATAATCATAAGTTGTAATGGGTAATAGATCAATCAAGAATCACGAGTCGGGTTGGTTGATTTACGAAGTCTGGTCGAACGTCTAAGAGTTTGCTCGGGTTCTTGCACATATGTAGGGACTTCAGGGGTATCATCAGCGTTATCATCAGAAGAAGAAGAATTCTCATCAGCGTTATCATCAGAAGAATAAGAATTCTCATCAGAATACTCATCGGTGTCATCAAGATCAACATCATCAGAACCGGATTCAAGCGGATTCAAACGGAGCAGGTAGTCCAACAGCAATAGCAACAGCACGTTTATCTGCTCGTGCAACAAGTTTGGCAGCCTTGATTTTTTTCACAGTTGCGTGAATCATGGCCGAAAACATATTTGTTACATTTGTTGCATAAACGTGCGGCTTTCTTTCGCTTATCTTTAATTTTCATGATGGTGTTTGGTATAGGATATGTAGTTTACAATGTTGTATGGTGTATGGTATAATATATGTTGGAAATGCCCAGACACATATTGATGTGATATAATGTGTGGCAAAAATTATGTTGGCAATGCACATGTGCATAACGTAAAGGTAGTAATGTTTAATGTTGTTTGACATAGTATATGGTGGCAATGCACATGTGAATAATGTATGCGTTGCAATGTATAATAGGTAGATTGAAAATGGAGTACATGTAATTAAAACATAATGAAATTAGAAGCAGTGAATCAACAAGTTTAGATGCTATGGTTTCAGTGTTGAAAATGCACGCGTTGGGTAATGCACATGTGCATGTGTTGAAACAGTGGACATATTGGTAATTTATGTTAAATGGATATGAATAAAACAATGAATATTACACCGTTAAGTAGATAAACAATAAGTATAAACAATGAATGTAAACAAAAAACAAGTGATAATCAATATATAAGTAGTTGCGTGTGGAAAATCCAGTTGTTGTATCATAAGTGTTGTACATCATCACAATGTCCTCCTAGTGATTAAACATTCTATTTAGAGTAGGGAAATTCAGCATCAACATCAGTGCCAACCCCACCCATCTTGACCCGTTTTCACTCTGGTATTTCTCAGCACGCCATAAGATGCATAAACTCCACCATGCCTCCCCGGTTGTCGGCTTGTTCTTCCATTTTTTTGTAGTTGTCCGCCACCCAAGACCCTTTGTTTAATGCCATTATGTACATAATTGGATAGTCATCCGTAAGGCACCTGTTCAGAATCCATATATAAACAGAATCCATACATCAACGACATGGTATAATTTTCAGCATAATGCACATGTGCATATAAGTTAATACAATACCATTTACAATCAACATGATGCACATGTGTATATAATTGAATACAACATCAAGTACAGTCAATATAATGCACATGTGCACATCATTTAATACAATATCATTTACAGTCAAAGTGATGTAGACATAGAGTCAAGAGTTTTGTATTTGTAGGTGCTCTCAAAGTGATGTAGACATAGAGTCAAGAGTCTGAATTTCAAACCTATGAAGGGTATGTTGACTTTCAACAGTTTTAGACATAATTCTGTGACTATCAACGGGATTGACAACAGATGTACCACCAAAGTCGGCATCAGATGTTGTATGATGATAATATTCAAACAATATATGAGGAGGTTCATCGGATATAAGAGGATCGACATGAAGACGCCATATGCAACTGTAAACATCGTGCCGAATGCAACCGCCATGAAGTACATGAACACGAATATCTATATGCCATGAAAACCACCGTGCACGGCTCTCAGCTACCGTGAACCGCCGTGAATGCCTCTCGGCCGAGTGAGAAGACCATGAACTGGTGTTGGTGAACTAACGAAACCCCAAAGTGGAGATAATATATGTGCATATAATATTGAGTAAACATAATGTACAACATAAAACATGATGCAATTGACACAATGCACATGTGCATATAATTTATGTGCATATAATATTGAGTAACCATAATGTACAACATAAAACATGATGCAATTGACACAATGCACATGTGCATATAATATTGAGTAATCATATTTTACATCATAAAACAATTGTGAACATGCTGCAAAGGAGTATATCATTGAACGAGTCACAATTTACATAAAATGGATATAAAATACCATCTATTGACAAATTAAAGATTTATATATAAACCTTTTACCTGAGAAGATACCACTTGGCTAAAAATTCACCATCACTTCTGACCTGCAACTACCACCAAACACCAAACAAGAATGCCTAATTTATTTGGGATTCGAATAGAATAAAACCTACTGGAGTATGCTATATGTAAAATTGAATTACTTACAGCAGCCATTGTCCTGTCTTTGCAACTTGTTTCGATTCCAGAACAACCAAATAATCTTTCAAAACGAGATTCGAATCAAGGGCAAATCATAAATTGAAATCATAGCATAAACATCTGAATTGGATTCGAAAACTAAAACCTTCAGATGCCGTAGGTTCAAATCCAACACGAGATGAATCAGACGAAGCCATGTGTAGCCGAAATCAGTATCCCAACGCCGTAATCAGTATCCCAATCGAATCCCCTGTAAGATCGCCGCCGTGAAACTCACCGCCGTAGTTCTCCGTCGCTGATTAAGCAAAATCTCCAGCGAAACCCTAGATTGTGAATGACGATGGTGAACAGGGGATGAAATAAGAGGAGAGCAGGGGCTGAAATAAGAGGAGAGCGTGTTTTTTGATTAAATGCCACTTAATTACAAATTTGCCATGTGTTCACATTGGTTCTCGCGGTTCTCGCAATAAGAGGTGGTTCTCGCGTGATCTTCTCCCTATATATATATATATATGTATATGTATATGTAGGGTGAGGTTTAGCTACAAAGTCTATTTTTCCTACAAAGTTTACAAAGTCATAAAACACACTCAGAACACATAAATAACAGAATAAGGATCACTAAAACACAATATCCAAACTCTAAAAGTCCATAAAAACTTCAAACACACCATCGTAGAACTATGAATATAAAACACAACATGATAATCAACATAAAACACACTAATGTTAGTCATTCGATAATCAAAGCCTTATCATCAAAAACACTACACAAAACCCAAAAATGCGTTTTGGTAATCTTCACTTTGTTATTTGTGGGTTTTGAGTGTGTTTTATGGTTGATGTTATGGTGTTTTATGACTTTTTACACTTTGTAAGAATAATGGACTTTGTATCCAACTCCTACCCTATATATATATATATATATATATATATATATATATATATATATATATATAATAGTAATAGAGTCGGGTTAAAATAAAAAGACAAAAAATCCTAGGAATAATAAGAAGAAATTTGAATTGATTCTAGAATTGGATGATTGAGGTTACTTTCGAGTGCATGATCAACACAACTCTCATGTAAGAATTGTAAGAATGAAGGGAGAGGGAGGTATAAGGGGAGGAGGGGTGGTTCACTAGTGATAGTTTCTATCACTCCAACTATCCAATCAAATCATGCCATGTCATCAACCAAATTTCTATCACTAGTGATAGAAATGTAGGGGGGGTGGTATCACTAGTGATGGAATTCTATCACTCCCAATTTTTTTTAATTTTCATTTTAAAATTAGAAATTTTTAATTTTATTTTAAAACAAAATTATAAATTTCACTAATTTTTTTAATTTTTTATTTTAAATTAGAAATTAACAATAAAACACTAAAATTAAAAATTTCATTAAATTTAAAACATAGAAAGGAGAGGAAGGTGCGGTACCATCCGTTACGCTTTGGAACAACGTTGACGTGTGCAACACATTGATGTCGTTGTTTGAACCTGGAACACCGAAATACGAATGCCAAATCCATAAATAATTCGACGCCACCACTTCTAGTATGATGGTTGGTCTTTTGATGTCTCCCCTAACATACGCCCCTCGCAACTCTCTTGGACAATTTTTCCACTCGATATGTGTACAATCGATGCTACCGAGCATCCCGGAAAAATGCCATCTAGCCTCGTGTGCGGCGTAAATACGTGAGATGTCGTGGCTCGTCGGTTTACATAAAAACTCTTTAGCATACAACTTAATGACCGCGTTGCAAAAAAATTGCAAATATTCACGTGAAGTTCTGGCCGACATAGCTAGGTATTCATCATATTGATCGGGAGGGTTACCTGTCGCTAGTTGGCGAATGGCGGACGTGCATTTTTGTATCGGCGTGAAACTTGGTTTGCCTCTCGCATCGTAACCTTCTTGAAACCATTCCTCGCTTGCTTCAATGTCCCCAGCAATCTTTAAAAATAATTCTTTAGGTAAACGAAACTGATCTCTAAACGTTTCGGCATTGTATAGCGGATTTTCCACAAAATAATCGTTCATCAAAACTTCGTTGGCACGTATACGATCACGGTCGACCATCTTCTTCTTTGGTCGGGACGACTCGGCATCAAGCTCGTTATACACCGACACAAAATATTTTAGCGTTTCGTTGTCGGAAGACGACTCGGTTTCGCTATCGCTAGACATCGGAAACGTCGAATCCGTAGGGAATTCCATTTGAGAAAGAATTGTGTGAAATGGGTTTAAAATGGTTTAAAAGATATAGATTGGTGTGTGTAAAATGGTTTAAAATGGAGATATAAATAGATAAATGGTTTGAAAGGTTTTTTTTTAATCAATATAACCGTTTTTAAACGGTCAAATTATACGTTCAAACGGTCGAATTTTTCAAACATCAACGCGTTATATGTTCAACGCGTTTTATTGTTCACGTGTTATGGGGGCACCGGCGGCGGTGTTCCGTGATGGTTCAACGAGTGATGGGGTGGTATAACGGAACCACCCCGTGTGCTCTAAAAGGAATAACCATGGGTTGACATTTTTACATACGCATGCAAGTAACATAGTAGTCCCCTCATCATTTTTAAATGTTCATAAATTTTTTATTCGTTATTATTTTTGCAAAAAAACTTACACCGTAATAACAAACATTTTTTTTATCTTTAATACGAATACAATATAAAAGAAATACGTGTAAATTGGATTTTTTAGTTTATTATGTTTTTGGTTCGTCAATTGTGTAATAGGCCTCTACATAATTTTTTTAGTCTGAACATGATGTTATTTGGTCCTATTGATTGTGTTTTTAGTTTGTATAACAACACATATGTGTTATAAGACTGTCCATGTGTTTATATAGCCTGCAGATTGCGGATGTTTTAACTTTATCCATGGTGTTTTTAGTTCCATTGTGTCTTTAGTTTGCTCATGTGTGTTTTTAGTCCGCTGGCAATTTGGGTTTTTAGTCTGTAGTCCATCGTGTTTTTTAGTATATTGTTTGTTGTGTTTTTGTTTGTTGTCCATAGTGTTTTAGTCTATTGTCCATTGTGTATTAGGATACACATGTTTTAACTTTGTCCATAGTGTTTCTAGTTCCATTGTGTTTTTGTCCGCTGTCCATTTGTGTTTTTAGTCTACAGTCCATTGTGTTTTTTAGTCTGATGTCTATTGTGTTTTTGTCTGTTCTCCATAGTGTTTTTAGTCCGTTATCCATAATGTTTTTAGTCTGTTGTCCATTGTGTTTTTAGTCTGCATGTATGGTTTTAATCAGCTGTCCAATGTGTTTTTAATCTGTTATCTATTGTTTTTTAGTCTGTTGTCCTGGGTTTTTGATTTTTTTGTCAAAAGTATAGCAATACCATGCTCATATTGAAAATAAAAAAAAACATTTGGTTTTATGGTATATATGTGTGTATATGTATTTAAATAAGTATAAAAAGTTATGTGTATTTAAAAATAATGGTACAGTTTGCATATTACTTGCATATATATCTTTCTTGCCATACGAGTGACAAATGTATCTTTCTTTTTTCTCTTTTTGGACGACTCTACCCTTCCATCCTTGAATATGTGTTTTCCTATCATGCAATCTTTAAGGTTGGAAGAAAAATAAGCAAAAAAATTATAATTGTGTATATTCTTTAAGATTGATTATCAAAATTAAAAAAAAATGTTTAATCTTTTTGGCATTAGTATAACTTAAATACTTTATTATTAAAATTACATGGTAAATGATAATGTTAAATATGTGGTCAACATTCTTAATTGGTTCCATCTTGGTTCAGGATTGCAACTCAATCTTCATAAATCTAAGTTGTATGGTGTTGGTATCGATTATAATGAAGTTGTTACATGCTTTTTTTGACAGAATGTTTGCCGGGTAAATTACCTTTTATATATTTGGGGCTTCCAGTTTGATGCTAACAGAGGTAAAACGTCTGCAGTCTGCGGACCACATCTGCAGACATCTGTAGCTGAAGAGGTGGACCAAACCTCTGCAGTCTATAAGAAGAAGACTGTTTGTTTTTTAACTTCTGCAAAAATTTGACAAGTATCTAATCACAATCTGATTATGCTAAAACGCTTATTTCAGTCTAAACTAATCAGATCAGCAGTAGCAAATTGAATAATAAGAAGCAATACAGATTCATTATTATAATAATAAGAAGCAATTTGAATAATAAGAAGCAATACAGATTCATCATTATAATAATAAGAAGCAATTTTAAATTAACCTAATTCATAAATACAGATTCATAGCAATTTGAAATTAACCTAATTTATGTTTCCTGTGGGATTGCGTGGTAACTGTTGCTGCCATATACATGGTTAACTACAAGAATGATGTTGAATGAAACAAATTGTTGTTTTGAAGATAATGCCATTGGATCTCTCAAATACTCTCAAGCCCTCACCTTCTATAGGGATTAAAAGGGTGTTGAATACAGATTCCAACAGGGTGTTGAATACAGATCCCAAGCAACCCCACAGGAAACATGTGTTGAGAAACATAAATTTGCAGGGTCGATGAGTTTTCGTCACGTACCTGAAGAGGAAGAGGAAGAGGATAGAAGAGGCTTGAAGAGGTGAGGCCATGTCTGTGCGAGGAAGAGCCTTAGGTGTTGTTTGTTTTTTCTGCGGGAAAAGGTCTGCAGTCTACGGACCACATCTGCAGGCATCTGCAGGAGAAGAGGTGGACCAAATGTCTGCAGTCTGCAAGGAGAAGAGGGTTTGTTTTTTTTATATATAAAAAGATCTTCACACACATAACACACACATAACACACACAAACGCACACACAGACACCTCTGCGCTCTCTGCCTTCCTCATCACCACCAAGCACCACCGCCTTACATAACCACCGTCGTCACCACTACACCACCGCCCTTCACCGTCTCTCTCTCTCCTCTCACAGATCTCTCTCTCCTCCCTCGATCTCTCTCTCTGCCTTCATCACCACCACCGCAAACCCTAGCCTTGAATTCTCTCTCTCTCTCTACAAACTCTCTCTCTCTCTACAATCTGTCACCACCACCGCCATCTCCTTCTCCGGCCAGCCGTTTCTCCGGCACGCCCATCTCCTTCTTCTCCGGCGCACGGCGGCGTGAAAGACGGTAAGTTGTTGGTTGGTGGTTGTTTCTTCTTAAAACCGGTAAGTTGGGGATTTTGAGTGGGTTTTTGGATTTGAGGGGTTTTCATGGTGGTTGTGGTGGCAGGTGGATAGTGGTGACGGTAGTTGTGGTGGTGGCCGACGGGAGTAGGTGGGGGTTGTGGCAGGTGGATGGTGGTTGCAGGTGGGGTGTGATGGCAGGTGGGTGTTGGTGACGGTGGTTGTGGCAGGGATGTGGTGGTGGCGGTGGTGGCAGGGATGTGGTGGTGGAGGTGGTGGCGGTGGTGGCAGGGATGTGGTGGTGGAGGTGGTGGCAGGGAAGAAGAGGTATGTGCCAAGAAGAGGTTCCAAGAAGACATGGGTCATTGTCTGCGTGGTGAAGGGTCTCGCAGACCTTTTTTAATGAAAGGTCTGCGAGAAAACAAACAAGCTGCAACATCCAAACGTCTGCCCGCGTCTGCGCGGCGCAGATATAAGTGGCCAGAAGTGCTTCTGGCCAAAAAACAAACACCACCTTAGAAGAGGTTTTTTAATGAAATCACTTCCAAAAAAACAAACAAGTTACAGACTCAAACGTCTGCGCGAGGTCTGCATGGTGCAGACATAAGAGGTTATGAAGTGCTTTTTACAAAAAACAAACACCCCCTAAGGGTATTCTATTTTCGCTTTTCTTGGCTTCGGGTAAGGTTATTAATCAACTTGAAAGTTATCGTGCTAATTAGGCATGTAATCAAACCGAACGAGCATGAACAAGGTCATGTTCGTGATTGTTCGTTAAGGGAATTAACATGTCCGCGAACTCTTCACGAACATCTACCGAATATAAGTTTATGTCGTGTTCGTTCATTAACACTGGTCTCGGACACAAAGGAACGCATACAAATAAAAATGAACGTAAAGAACATTTAATTTGAAAATGAAAAATAAAAATATTGTTAACCTTAAACATTGGACATAAGTAGTTTAAATACAACCATCAAATTATAAATCAAACCATAAGAAGTCTATTAACAACCATCAAACTATGAATTAAGTTTACCTAACTAAGACATAATTAATTCAAAACATGTCTTGAATGTCCAAATTTTAGCTAATTTAGAAAATACAGGGTTTTAAGTTTTCAGTATGTTTAGATTAAAGGTTTATTATTATTATTATTATTTTTAATATAATCAAACGAACACGAACGAACGTAACTGAATGTTCACGAACGCAGCCGAACGAACAAGACCTTTGTTCGTGTTCGTTCGCTAAGCTAACCGAACGAAATTTTTTATTTGTGTTCGTTCGTTAAACTAATCGAACAAACATAAACGAATTTCCCGCCAAACAGTTCACGATCAGTTCGCTGAACGTTCGGTTCGTTTGCAGCCTTAGCTAAAACCCAAAATGGGTAGCAGAAATTTCCTTAATTTCTTCGCGAATGTGTGTAAAAGATTATTATCACAGTTGAAGTTGAAGATTTTAGAGAAAGAAAGAGAGTATCATTTTTAACTCTTTGTAATGGTGGATGAGACATCGGTGTACTAGCTTTAGAAGGTTCTATAATGGTGAAAAGTAGACGGTGGTGTGAGTGTAAGGGTGGGTTTTGGTGGAGATGGATGATGTCGGGTAGAAAATTTTGAAAGTAATGTTCGTAGTTTGGAGTTGGCAGGTGGAGATGATTGTGCAAGGTGGTGGCTACGGGTGATGGATGGTGTAACAACCCGCACCTTCGTGTGTTGTTACTACTCGATACGCCTAGCACCAGAGATTCGGATCATAATGCAACTATATCAGATACATCGTTGCATCGAAGTATAATCGAATATTTACGCATATTCTATCACTATTACAAAACTATTTTCTTAAACAATTAACGCTAACAAGGACTTTCGGGTGAGTACCATGCCTCCAACCATCGTGACGATGATGGCAATACGAGCAAGTAGTACCCCGATAATCATTGTGGCACATCACATCGAAGAACGCACTCGAAGGCACGCGTAACTCGACCATCGCACCGAATATTGGACATATAGATACGTATATACGACCCTCTTGTGATTTATTATAATAGATAAATAAATAATAAATAAATATGAACGAAATAAATGCCCGAAGCTATCGCAACGCAAAACGCCTAACGAAACTGGCCAAGGCACCTCCGAACGGACAGGCTGTCCGAACGGATGGCCTAGCCGATCGAATGGGCCGTCCGAACGGACAGGCCAGCCAATCGGGTGGGCCATCCGATCGAACAGGCCGCCCGATCGAACGGGCCAACCGACCCAAATGCCCCTTCCACCTCTTCTTCCCTCTCTTGCCTATAAATACCCCATTTCACTTACCTTTCACCCTGATGAGAAGCTCCCACTCGACCAGCACGCTCTTGGGCTATTTTCTCTCGATTCCTCATGATTCTTGTAAGTTTCTAACACAAATCTCGTACTTCTTTGATCTAAGCTCAATTCTACACCTTTCTACCTCTCAAATCTCCACTTTTAACCATGAAATCTCTGGATTTTGGGCATTCTAGGGTGATGTCACCTTGGAGTTCTTATGAACTCCAAGGATAACGTCATCCCATGAAAGAACGACCTGGATCTGGGAGATTTCCATATGTTTTTACTCGGATCTAGTCTAAATCTATGTTTTCTAATCAAGAAGTTGTGTGAATCCAATGATTTGAGGAGTTTTAAAGATGATGTCATCATAAGTTCACAAGAACTTCAAAGAGTGACCTCATTTTCACCAATAAACGACTCGAATCTAAGTATTTCCACCTGTTTAATAACGAATCTCACCTAAATCTATGTTACCTAGCCAAAGTGTGTGTGTGTTTTCGGGTTAAACGTGGGAAAAGTAGTCAAGAACGGCCAGATCTGATGGAACGGGGTGGTTCCCGGTCGTAGAACGGGTCGGACTTGATGGGATTCTAGTTGTTTAGCATGAAGAAACACCGCCACGATCAAAACCGTCAAAGCATGCAAAAATTGTCGAAAACAGTGGTACGGGCCAGTCGATCGAACAGTCCGTTCGATCGAACAGGCTGGTCGATCGAACAGGCCATTCGATCGAACAGCCCATTCGATCGAACAGTCCATTCGATCGAGCAGACCATTCGATCGAGCAGACCATTCAATCGAACAGGCCATTCGATTAAATAGCCCATTCGATTAAACCATCCATCCGACCAAACTTTGGGAACTTCGTTATCGTTTAACGCGCCATCAAACGCTCATGTAATCAATATGTAACCAGGTTAAATCAAACGCAATCTCAATCGATCCAAATCAAGCTGTGTTTACTCGTCAATTAAGCACTGTGAGTATACTTGACCCCTTTTTATCGAATTTTGGGTGTAACATACGTTCCTTATAAATCTAACTCATCAACGAATCATTTAATCAGTAAATTTATCACTTGCGAATAACTGTTTGCATAGATATACGTGATGCTAGTTACATGTGTGCTAGGACTTATACTCGTGACGTCCCACCACGACTAGTATAGTACTATTGTGCCCGACGAGGTCTAGTTATGCCATCGAAGAATCGAGCATCAAGGACTTAGCTGGTAGTATTGGTTTTGTGAGTATATATGTCGTGTGTTACGTCTATGCATGTGGAAATTCGCAGCACTTTTAATCTATTATACTACTACATATCAAACCCGTATACTCGCCAATACTTTTGTATTGACAATATTTTAACGTATGTTGCAGGTTAGTTGAAGTCTTCATCAAATCAAGCTAGGAAGTCTAGAAACTCACCTAAAATCTAGGTTGTCGGATTGGAATTGTTCGAAAGGACAAGAAATCTGTGATGACTTATGTGATTGTATTATTTGTTAGTATGGGATAACGAATGCAATAAATATTATCGCAATATAGTTGTTATGGATCCTCTTGAGCAATCTGATTCGCCTAGTGCCGCACCCCGATGATTCCGCCATCGGTTGGGGTGTGACAGATTGGTATCAGAGCCATAACTATAGGGAATTAGGCAAGACTCGACCTAGTCCGGGTCGACGTCTTAGAAATCGACCTAGTCTATAGTCTAAGCACCCACAGGCTGACTCGTATGAACCCATTAGGGTTTGTATTGCGCCTACTTGATGCTTTCAATCGAAATTGCAAAAACTACGACTTTGTGTGAACCCCGCATACTACAACTTCACACGAAGAAGCCTTCCCTAAGGCTGGAATACTACCTAGCCTTTCCTAAGGCTGACACAATACACATGTTTTCGAAAATACTCGCATCTTACAACCGAGTAATCAAGTCGAGACCAGGTGTGAAAACCAATAACTCTCGATAGGATTGCCCACCCAACGCATTTTTCCAGCACGAGTATCTTCCGTTGAGTTAGGAGTGACATCCAAACCTCGACGAAAGCCTCCATTTCGAAATTCTAGTGGAGCTCTCGGATTCATTCGACGAGCACAACCACAATTGGGAACGAAACTGTTAAGTCAGGGGTGAAAACCCGTACCTTAATGAACCGTTCCACCCCCTAAAGGAAATAGTTTTCAAAAAGCTGTCACCAAGGACTCGATCACCACAATGACTCGAGCCACGCGATGACTAAGAGGACGAATGCCATGAGCTGCATCCCAGTGGAAGCATAAGTCTCCAAAGTCAACGCGCGTGCGCAAACTTGTTGGGTGTGATTGGGTTACCTTGGGTAGTCGACGCCTAAACACCCGAGGCACTCCAAGTATTTTATCAAGCCTACGACTCGCCGGATTTTACGTTTTGATGAACTTAGCCACATTTTGAGTGTATAATTACGATTTTTCGCTCCCTGTTTTACAAAACGCACAACTCGCACAACCATCGCAATCCAAAACAAAGACCGAATGTTCGCAATAAAACTAATGTCTAATTGCCTGCTTTTCTCTCGCATTATCCCTCTCAACGCGTCCTCGCGCATTCTAAGCCATAATATATGTGTGCAAGTATAAACTACAACTAGCTATATCTACGTACAACCAAATTATTGTGTGAGAGTCTAGGAAGTTTCGTATCTCCTATGTGGCTCCTACGTGAAGTCTATTTATATTACACATTACAAGTTTCGATCACGCTCAATCGCATCGTAAACTCAAAATCATTATGATCGAACCTCATTCCAAATTCCTCTCTGTCTAGATGCCTTCCAACAACTCTACCTCGAGATGAACAGCTAGGAGAAGAGCCAAACGAAGTGCCGATAAGAGGATTGCCTCGCTTGTGACCAAGGAAGTGGTCAAACTCATTCCTCAAATTGTCGCTTAAGTGCACTCTCTCAGCAACTCTCGAGCCTCGAAGGACTCTAAGACGGAAGCGCCGCAATCTACTTTTCTCTACAAACACTTTAAAGCCTGTAACCCGATGGAATTCATAGGTGAATGAGGAGTGACACAACTACTCCAGTGGTTTGATTCTATCGAAGTTACCCTTCGTCAAAGTGGGTGTCCCGATAGTTTCCGTACTACTTGCGCTACCGGAGTATTTCAATCACGAGCACTCGACTGGTGGACAGCCGAACGCAACAAACGTGGGATCTGCGCAGCTTACGCCATCCCTTGGGATGAGCTGAAGGAACTCATGAAGAAAGAATATTGTCCTCGATACGAAGTCCAGAAGCTAGAAAACGGATTTTGGGAAATCAAGCAAATCGAAGGTGACAATGCGGGCTATACCGCAAGGTTCAAACAGCTTAGTACGATCTGCCCAAGTCAAGTCAACACTTCAGAAAAAGCCATTCCAAAGTACATCCGCGGCTTGCCTAAATGTGTGGGTGATTTTGTCGAAGCTGCAAGGCCTGCTACCATCGAAGAAGCCTACCGTTTAGCCGCAGAGATCAACAGCAAACGAGTCCTGGACGGATTTTTCTCCAAGAAGCCTGTCAAACAAGCTCATCAAGCAATCATCATCAACTCTTCCGACGATTCCTCTAGCAAGTCGGCCGATGGTTCATCTGACGACTCCTCTGAGGGTTCTTCTGAGGATCACTCCGACAATGTCTCCGTCAAATCATCAGGCGAATCCGACGACGACACTACATCATCTCAGGAAGCACAACCTAGCCGCAAACTAAAGACAGTGAGCCCAGACTCTTCAACAACTGGACTGCTGCAACCAGAACCTCTCCGAACAGTCCCAGTTCAACTGAAGCGTGCTTACAATGGGCCCCATCCTCTGTGTTTCATGTGCACATATCATCACCCACCATAAGCAAATTGTCGCTATTGCACAAATTGCCACTTGTATGGTCATCATACGCAGAACTGTCGCGCAGGGCCGCAGCCTTGAGGAATTTCAGCAATGACCGCAGTCCCCCAGAAGGCTTCCACAGCAACGTTATTTTGCTTCTAATGTTGTTGTAATAATACGACTTATCGCCGTCATTTCTTTTATGTGTGGAACTTATTTTATCTACCATCGCATGTGGATTCTATTTCTCTTATACTCACGCACCATCTAAACGCTAGCACTATGTACTATATAATGTATTTTACCCTTACAACACTCTTAGAATGAGGTACGATAGACGTGCAAGGAACAACTAATCGCGGGTGCACACGGGATTTTTTGGTCAGTGCACGGAGATCGACAGATCGTAGTGAAATTCTAATGGTGCCATAATGTTTAAAAGCATGGTCAAGCGTGGTGGATACGTCGCTGGTACTTCCTATATATAAGCGTCTTGGCCATGTCAACAAAGCATGACACCGGATCACGGGACATAAGTAGTAGGGGTAACGCAAGGTATGCCTTACCATGCTACCAAAGCTTCGTGAAGAAAGTGCCATGTAGAGTTGGACGTTATTAGACCTATTATGTAATTATGGTTATTTTCGACACGCTACAAATCGATCGGAAGGCGTGACAAAACTAAATCGCATCACTGCGAGACTTCTCGTAAGTCTGCGAACGCAACGCAATTGCCACATCGATGGACTTGGGTAAGTTCACCCCGAAGAGCAATTGGAGCGACGCAAGACTGGTCGTAAGTCTATAGCGCAACTTAATCGCAGTTTTGCTAGATCTATCTCACAATCTAAATCACTCTATATATGGCTCAGAATCGCAATCGCATCTTGTGTTTATCTCGCAATCCCTACCGTTGGATTATCAACCAGTGTGTGAACTTCTACCGCCTGGTGTGGATCGCTTATTGTGGATCGCTAGACGAGTATCGAAAATCACTCGCCGTTTTTCGCTTTAACGCATTTCGCGCCTATTTCACCAACTCGATACTCTTATCGTGTGTCGCTATCACTCATCAATATTCGTGTTATCTGTGTTAAGTTAGCACGCACGACCTCGCTTCACGAGACAAAACTAATAGTGTCGAAACATGGTGGTGTTTTAACCATATTAGCCGACTTTCGTGGAAAAAAGGCCATGTGGGCTAGCATTAGTTACTGTTTGCGGTATATTCGACTCAATCGAATCGCATATCGCTCGCAACGCAACAATTGTCACTTACCATTTATTAGAGTCTATTGCTTCTTCAGATCATCGATTATCGCTTGGGAAACACCACAGTGTGTAGTATTAGGGCACATGACATCGCTTCACGAGACGAAACTAATATGGGGAATGTCGCGTTTGCCGTATTAGCAACTCTCATGGAAACATGCCATGTGGGTTTTATGTGGAATCGAACTGAAAATCGCGTTATTCGCAATTGAAATCGCGTCATTCACCATCGTTTAACGATCATCGTATCGATGTTTTCGTGTCATCGAACTACTCGCACTCGCTACCAACACTTGTCTGCATCCAATTCGCTCCTATTCACGACTCAGTTTAGCATCCTATCGCTTGGACCGATGGAACGAAATTCTATTTGTATCTTATCGGCACGCGTGACACCGCCTCACGAAACAGAGGTAATATGGTCAAAACATGGTGGATACGCCGCTGGTACTTCATATATATAAGTGTTTTAATCATATTAACAAACTTTCGTGGGAAAGTGCCACGTGGGGCTCGATGTAAATTATTTTTCCGTACTGTTAAAGAAAACCAATTTTTATAAAATTTTATTAAAACCATTGGACGAGTGAAATTTCCTTACAACATGGAGGAAACATCGAATTAGTTTAGCTCTGTGCCCAATGGAAATTTATAAGTCCAGTTTTCCTTAAAACTTTTGCAATGACAAAAAGAAATCTTCCCGAAAACGATGGTTCGACAATCGAGTTTCTGCTCGAACCCCCGTTATAGGAGAGTTTTTCTTCAAAACTATTTTTACCACCAAATCCTTTTAAAAGGTGTAAATCTTTTATTAAACTAACAAAGACCCTTTCCATAGCGCTGGTGTGGACATCGATGCAGTTAACGCCGCGCCATGGGGAGTTTTTCTTAAAGCATCCTCGAAGATTAACCGACTGTTTGTAAAATTTAAAACGCTATGGAATCGCTTTTGTGTGTGTTATCGTTTTTCGTTGTTCAAATCGTATCCTCTCATCACTCTCGCTCGTGGAATCTTAATCGATCGCTCGCTTATCTAGACGCTTTTAATCGCTACTCTCATTCGCATCAACTCTTACGACCCTACTAATGGATTAATTTCGGGACGAAATTTCCTATAGCAGGGGAGACTGTAACAACCCGCACCTTCGTGCGTTGTTACTACTCGATACACTCGTTACGCCTAGTACCAGAGATTCGGATCATAATGCAACTATATCAGATACATCGCTACATCGAAGTATAATCGAATATTTACGCATATTCTATCAATATCACAAAACTATTTTCTTAAACAATTAACGCTAACAAGGACTTTCGGGTGAGTACCATGCCTCCAACCATCGTGACGATGATGGCAATACGAGCAAGTAGTACCCCGATAATCATTGTGGCACATCACATCGAAGAACGCACTCGAAGGCACGCGTAACTCGACCATCGCACTGAATATTGGACATATAGATACGTATGTACGACCCTCTTGTGATTTATTATAATAGATAAATAAAAAATAAGTAAATATGAACGAAATAAATGACCGAAGCTATCGCAACGCAAAACGCCAAACGAAATTGGCCAAGGCACCTCCGAACGGATAGGCTGTCCGAACGGATGGCCTAGCCGATCGAATGGGTCGTCCGAAAGGATAGGCCAGCCGATCGGGTGGGCCATCCGATCGAACAGGCCGCCCGATCGAACGGGCCAACCGACCCAAATGCCCCTTCCACCTCTTCTTCCCTCTCTTGCCTATAAATACCCCATTTCACTTACCTTTCACCGTGATGAGAAGCTCCCACTCGACCAGCACGCTCTTGGGCTATTTTCTCTCGATTCCTCGTGATTCTTGTAAGTTTCTAACACAAATCTCGTACTTCTTTGATCTAAGCTCAATTCTACACCTTTCTACCTCTCAAATCTCCACTTTTAACCATGAAATCTCTGGATTTTGGGCATTCTAGGGTGATGTCACCTTGGAGTTCTTATGAACTCCAAGGATAATGTCATCCCATGAAAGAACGACCTGGATCTGGGAGATTTCCATACGTTTTTACTCGGATCTAGTCTAAATCTATGTTTTCTAATCAAGAAGTTGTGTGAATCCAAGGATTTGAGGAGTTTTAAAGATGATGTCATCATAAGTTCACAAGAACTTCAAAGAGTGACCTCATTTTCACCAATAAACGACTCGAATCTAAGTATTTCCACCTGTTTAATAACGAATCTCACCTAAATCTATGTTACCTAGCCAAAGTGTGTGTGTGTTTTCGGGTTAAACGTGGGAAAAGCAGTCAAGAACGGCCAGATCTGATGGAACGGGGTGGTTCCCGGTCGTAGAACGGGTCGGACTTGATGGGATTCCAGTTGTTTAGCATGAAGAAACACCGCCACGTTCAAAACCGTCAAAGCATGCAAAAATTGTCGAAAACAGTGGTACGGGCCAGTCGATCGAACAGGCTGGTCGATCGAACAGCCCATTCGATTGAACAGGCCATTCGATCGAACAGGCCATTCGATCGAGCAGACCATTCGATCGAACAGGCCATTCGATCAAATAGCCCATTCGATCAAACCATCCATCCGACCAAACTTTGGGAACTTCGTTATCGTTTAACGCGCCATCAAACGCTCATGTAATCAGTCTGTAACCAGGTTAAATCAAACGCAATCTCAATCGATCCAAATCAAGCTGTGTTTACTCATCAATTAAGCACTGTGAGTATACTTGACCCCTTTTTATCGAATTTTAGGTGTAACATACGTTCCTTATAATTCGAACTCATCAACGAATCATTTAATCAGTAAATTTATCACTTGCGAATAACTGTTTGCATAGATATACGTGATGCTAGTTACATGTGTGCTAGGACTTATACTCGTGACGTCCCACCAGGACTAGTATAGTACTATCGCGCCCGACGGGGTCTAGTTATGCCATCGAAGAATCGAGCATCGAGGACTTAGCTGGTAGTATCAGTTTTGTGAGTATATATGTCATGTGTTACGTCTATGCATGTGGAAATTCGCAGCACTTTTAAACTATTATACTACTACATATCAAACCTGTATACTCGCCAATACTTTTGTATTGACAATATTTTAACGTATGTTGCAGGTTAGTTGAAGTCTTCATCAAATCAAGCTAAGAAGTCTAGAAACTCACCTAAAATCTAGGTTGTTGGATTGGAATTGTTCGAAAGGACAAGAAATCTGTGATGACTTATGTGATTGTATTATTTATTAGTATGGGATAACGAATGTAATAAATATTATCGCAATATAGTTGTTATGGATCCTCTTGAGCAATCTGATTCGTCTAGTGTCGCACCCCGATGATTCCGCCATCGGTTGGGGTGTGACAGATGGTGGAGGAGATGTTGGGAATTCCGTTGACGGAAACGTTGGCCGGAATCTTTAAGTAAAGAAGAAGAGACGATGATGGTGTAAAAATAATAGACTAAAAAAGGCGCAATCACCATTTTATCTTTTGACAGTTAGTGGGTAACGATTGATTTTAACAGAGTTTAGGTCCAAGGTCCAAGACTGATGTAGTAAGGACTAGACAGGAGGTAAGGCAGCAAATTTTGAAATAGGGGATAAGAGTGTAAGCGCCCCCAAACCACAGGGGGTAAAATTGCGATTTACTCAAATTCGATTACTTCACGTTTTGATTCAACCGTACATTGAGTTGAACTGAGTACGTCGAGACATGCGCTTTCATATGGTTTGCGTATGACATAATGCTTGGACTAATCCATTCGTTTCAATTCGATTTATGCATCGTGTCCACGACGCATCGTCTGCGGGTCGTATTATGAAAATTGCAATTTATGTGTCGGTGCAAAGTTAAGTTGGTCTACGTTTCGATGTAATATTTTTTGGGGAAACAAGTCAGGTAAAGTACAATATGTTTTTTTGCTTATTTTATGTACGTTTTCAGTTCTACGTTTCGACCCCACCGCAACGCCTGATGCGTGTTAGTGTATATATGTTTTTAGATATATATTTAAGCCCTTTTTTACACTTTTAGCCAAGTTTTAAATTTATAAAACACGATATTTACTAACACTAAGCACACATATGGGCAAGTGCACCCATCGTGGACGTAGTATAGTGTTGGTAAGATACCGAGGTCGTCCAAGGACACAAGAGCTTTTAATACCGGTTTATCCTCAACGTCTAATCAAATCAAAAAGGTTAGAAAAATGTTTTAAACTAAGAAAAATAAAAACTAACTAAATGCTGAAAATAAAAATAAAAACAGATAGACAAGATGAATCACTTGGTTCCGACACGTGTATTAGTATAACCTTTGATTATTTTCGCACTTTTGCACTTGTTTAAGAGATTATCTTAGTTATTGTAGTAGGCCCCTCTTTTGAAGGCGACGTTACCCTCAACCCAGTAGTTTGAGTCAGCAAGGATACAATCCTAAAGGGTCGGATTATTGAAAGATAATGAATTAAGTTATTAATGCAAATTATGGTAGGCCCCGCTTTTGGCGGTGACGTTACCCTCGGCTAAGTAGTCTGAGTCAGCAGGGATACAGTCCTAAATAGCCGGGTTATAGTATTAATAGTAGTTAACTTATGAGGGGGTCAAAGAGTTTGGATCCCCGCCATCCAATACCTATGGGCATTGAAGGAGATCCTACTAAATTTGACCCAGGTCCCAAGCAGGACCTCTAAACGCTGAACAAGGGCAAGACCCTTACCAAACCGTTCCCTTAACCCCCGACCAGGTAGCCAACATACCTCCATATAGACCGTGGAGATATGAATGGTGAAAATCTTTTATTTTATATAGACAGTAAAATAACGCCAAGACACCACGGACAAACGATAAGGAAAGATCACCTTCAACATAAGTAACTAGTTATTAAAGTCATTAATACAAAACCAAATAAAAAATGCAAAAGATTAAAAATAAAAAGTATTATACTAAACACTTGTCTTCACCAAGTGATGTAAGAGACTTAGGCAAACATGGCCTTGATTGTCAAGAACTCTTACGATCAATTTTGGATCCCGAGACGACTCACACACTCTACGATGGACAATGGATGATGGTGGTGGATGATGGTGTTATGGTGGTGGTGGGTGGTGGATGAAGTGTGAGAGAGATGGTGTGCCAAGGGATGAGAGAGAATGAAGCCAAGCCCCTCTATTTATAGGCTGAACAGAAGGCTGGACACGGCCCCGTGTCCGCTGGACACGGCCCCGTGCCCGCCTGACACTCTCTCTTTTCATTAATTGTAATTGCGAATTACAATTAATGCGTCTGCTGTACTTTCACCACGCCCCCGTGCTCGCTGGACACGGCCCCGTGGTGGGCAATGGAAGCTTCTACTGGTTTGTCTTTTCTGCTGCTTCCTGGGCACGCCCCCGTGTTCGCTGGACACGGGGCGTGTTCAGACTCTGTTTCCTTCTTTTTGCCTTGGGAGGTGCCGTTGAGGGTCCGGGCAGTCCACTTTTGTTCCTTTTCTTGTATTTATGGTAGAATTAGTGGTCTTTTTGCTTCTTTTGTGATTTTGAGCTCATTTCATCCTGAAAATACAAAAGGAAGACAAAAACACTCTTTTTCCAACATTAGTACTTAAAAAGGGTTAGTTTTATGCCTTAATTGATGTGTTTTATATGTTGCATTTTACACACATCAACGCCCTAGGGATAAAATTTGTGCCCTTGATATGAATATGTCTTTTGGTTACATGTGTCAGTTTTCCCTTGATACACGTTCATTTAACTAGAGTTTACTCCTTTCGTTCCTATTCCTAAAAAATATTTTTTACTTACATGTTTTTATTTATGTGTCCATATAAATTCTAGTTTATCTACTTTTCGACGTATTTTTTTTTTTTTTGAAATAAGTCAGGTTAAATATATTATATTTTTTTGCTTATTATATGTATATGTTTCCAGATCTATGTTTCAATCCCGCCGTAGCGTGCTAGGACTAATTAAAATCTCAACCCTTGTTGTGAATATGTCTTTGGATTAGACGTTTCAATTTTCCCTTGATACACATTTTATGTATATTTGTATGTTTCCTATTAATGAGTCGGGTCACATATAAATACAATATACTTTACATTTTTATCTAACCGCACTGCTATTGAGTTAAATTGGATACGTCAAAACATGCGTTTTCATATGTGTAACCCATAACATAATTAACGCTTTGACTAATCCGTTTGATGCTTGTAAAGTACCCATGCCGCAACGCGCACGGGTCTAACTAATCTTCCTTGACTAGACTAGTGTCGGCTGTAACATTGTTTCTTGTCATTTACTGATAAAGAAGACAATCTGGTCAAATTTATTATCACTAGTTGATTTGCCCCGCGCTTCACGACGTCATTTCAGCCGATATCAATTTGGTTTGTTTTCGTATCGGTATGATACAGACATTCGATATAGCAATCACCACATGTTTTACATCGATTGAAAACAAAAAAAAATGAACATGGTACCGGTATCGATGTTGTTTGGATGATATAGGTTCAGTTGGTCATAGGGATGGCAAAAATACCCGAGCCCGATGGGATACCCGAAACCCGAAACAAATGGGATGGGTATACCCGATACCCGACGGGTATTGGGCCGGGTATGGGATTAGTTTTCAGAATTTTCGCGGGTATGGGTCGGGTATGGGATTAGGTGATACCTGACCCGATTACCCGAAACCACATACCCGTTTACCCGAACAATATACCCGATCATATACCCGATTTTTTTTTAATTTATATTTTTTTTTTCATTAACACTTGTCTATTGTTCATTTATTTTAGTATGTTCATAATATGAAAAAATAAGTTTTCTTTTAGTATATGCATTTGATAATAGTATTTTTATTTTGTATGTTGTGAAGTATATACATGTAAGTGTATAAGTATAATAAAATTATTATTAATTTATGAAAAAACTTATATGTAGGCAATGTACATTTTTAATTTATAATAGTTGTTGTATAAATAGAATTATATAATAATTATAATAGTAAAAAATGTATTTAGAAATCTCAACGTATATCTTTTAGCAAACTAATGGGTATACACACCTGCGGGTATACCCGATACCCGGCGGGTAATTACCCGACAAATACCCGACGGGTATTGGGTCGGGTATGGGACACGATTTTATAACTGGGTATGGGTATGGGATTACCAATACCCGACCCATTGCCATCCCTAGTTGGTCATAGTATCGGTATTGTTTCGTTGACGGAGTTCTATAAATGAAGTATTATCGAAACAGAAAACCATAAAAAAGAATACGGGTACGGCTACCAATGTTGTTTGGTTCAGCTTGGTACAATGCAGTACAGTAGTGATATGGTGTCAGTTTATCGAAACTAAAAATCATAAAAGTAAATATCGGTACCAATAGTGATGCTGTTTGGTCAATTTTATGTTCAGTACGGTAGCACACGGTATCCGTTTTCAATAAGATTGACCAAAAACCATAACAATGAATATCGGTACTGATGTTATTCAGTAGATTTTCTGTTCGGCATGGTAGCGGCGCAACATCCATTTTCAATAAGATTTATATCGGGGTATTGGAAAAAAAATCAAACATAGTTGCGTCTTTGGATCATTTTAAAATTTTAACATACGCAAGTTATTAGCAAAAATATCATATTAAATAAAAAGTAAAATACTATTAACAATACTAAAACAAATACTTAAAAAATTATTTACTATTCATGGTCCTTCGTGCCGCTACCAAACCAAATCGAAACCGATTGAAAATTTTATGTATCGATACCGGTTTTATTTTTATTGTTTTTGCTTTCGATAAACTGACACTGTATTGCTACCATATTGTACCAAATTGAACCGAACAACACCAATACCAGTATACATTAATTTTTATGGTTTCTTGTTTGATAATAAATACTTTAATCATATATTAAAAGTTATATAAAAATATATTTAAAATCAAATTATGTAATAAACCAATATAATATGAAACCTTCGAAAATAATCAATATTATAAAAAATTAAATCACTGTTCATCAGCTCTTTCTATTAATATATATATAAAATAAAATAAAATAAAATTGGTATTGATACTCTAGTGTTGCAACCTTAGATACAAAACCCTAATGTTGAAAATGGAACCAATGAATTAAGAACCTATCTATCTATCTATCACAAGCACAATATAAACCAACATGTATTGATGAATACCCAATGGACATAACAAGAACCAAACAAAGAACGTGTTTGGACACGACATTGATTATTAGAATGACAAATTATCATAATGCCTATGGCGAGTCTATGAAACTTGCCACAAGAAAACACATGGAGAAGTGACCTATGATTAATCACCATGTGACAATGCCCATGTTTGATACCAAGAAATCTAATGAAAAGATTTATAATCCCCTAACTTATTGTTAATGATTGTTATTTGTTAATCAGTAATTGGTTAATCATTGTATGCTTACTTCAATCTAAACCTATATTAAAAGCATTGACTAACCGTTAATCAAGTTTTTGATTCGGTTATTAAGTTAACTAATCGTTTTTAATAGATAAATCCTCTTTTAAAGAAACTAGTAATTTGAAACTATAAATGTTCTAAGATACGGAAAAAGTCAGAAAAACTAATATTGAAATTGTATAACGTTGCATAGTTTTTATAATTACCAATTTACCACATAACCAAATTTTATTAAGACATTTGCTAGCCCCACTTTTGGTATTACAATTCAACATCTTGGGGTGAAATATGAGGAGGGGGACGTGCTTTCAGATCATACGAAACGACACGATTTATGTTTGTAGGACGAGGAGGTGATCATCTTTCGTTAACATTTCGTCTTTGTGCTCGATTATAGTTTTCTGTTGGATATTTTAGTGTAAATTGAGATTGCGCGTGACATACAAATAAGAGTGCACGCTTATTTGAATGTCATCGGGACTAACGGGGGATCCAAGGGGGCAGCGCCCCCTTGGCGGGGGTTTGGGGGCAGCGCCCCCGAGAGAAGCGGGGTCCAAGGGGCGGCAGCCCCTGGCGGGGTCCAAGGGGCAGAGCCCCTGGCTGGGGTCGAAATTGCTTGGACAAAAGTGCTTTATCGAAAATGCATCAGAAATTAAATTTCGGGCTAAATATGCACTTTTGAAACATGAGGGACCAAAGGTGTTTTTTGTTCAAAACAAAAACTGCAGGCAGTTATAGAAAACTGTAAATACGCTCTCTCAAACGTTTTTCCAAACCCTAGACGAATTAGCAGTTCGTCAAAATCCCTCAAAATTCTCTCAATCAAATTCTCATACAGAAATCTAGAATCAAATCTGATTTTATCCGATCAAAGATTGGTAGCCACTCCAATTGTTTGATCTGAAAGTGATTACACGACTTCAGATTTATCCAAGCAATTTCGAAATTTTCCAACATTTTCTTGGTTCCCATTGCTAATTCTTGTTCAGTTCATGTTTTCATGAATTAGCTTTCATGTTTTATCTTGTTTTGTAGTTATCTAAGTAGGGACTAAGACATCTAGTCAGAATTCAACGTAAACAAACTAAACTAGTGAACATGAAGAGATATCGTCCTAGACTTTTTGTGGGCCCGGACTAAGCCCTAACGGGCCAAGACCATAATCATAGCTAATCTAAAAAACAACAAACTGGTCATGATAAACCATCCGTGGGCGACTCATGCAGGCAGTGCACCATGCTAGCACGGAGGAAACATATAGTACAAGGTGAAAGTGACTTGTTTCCAATCACCGCTCGTCAGTCATTATATCAGAAGATCCCCACGATGCGCCACCATGCACGGGACATGAGGTACAAACGAGAGCGATGGGTGGCCAATCACGAGACGCTAGTTCACCTATCCTTAACCTCCACTAACGGCTTACGACAGACGAGACAAAAAGTACATCCAGAAAGCGAAATATGGCCAATCAGGGCACGTGGGGGTACTCCCACCTTTGTGAACACTAATCATCACGAAAAAGGGGACCAAATTGATATTCCTTGACAATGACACCTCGTCTAATCATTCTCCATTCTTCTCCAATCTCCCAGATATAAATAGCACACTTGTCCAAAGGTTTAAGCATTCTACTCTCAAATTATCACTTTAAACTTGGCTTTGTCCACCTCTATTTGTTGGGTCCGGATGTGCGCGGGCATGGATGTGTAGCCGAACGGGCCATCTATGCTTGACTTACCACCTCCGCGACTAATGGCGGAAACATCGGAGCGCAGCACTAGGCGAACCAGATTGCTCAAGAGATCTATAACAACTATTTGTTACCAATATTTTAAAGGTTAATTGTCCCATACCAATCAACAAATATTCAACAAGTAATTATTACAGATAACGAGTTTCTCTCGAACAAAACAAGTCCAACAACCTGGATTTCTATTGGTGTAGTTTCTAGACTGCCTATCTCGATTCGTCACAGCATAGCATCCTATCAACCTGTCACATACGTTAAAATAAAGTCAATACATGAAACGTAAAGGTGAGTACACAAGTTTGCATAGCATATAGTATGAGAAAACGTTTTACGCATAACCAGCATGTATCACGTAACTGGCAAAGCAAGTAACTACCAAACAATGTTCACAACTTAACCACAAGACTGCGTTGTAGAGTATGCATGACACATGTTCAACGAACAAGTGAAGTAAAGAGATGTGATCCCTAGCAACCCCTGTCCACGACAGGTGCTGAGTCCAAACTATAGTACTATCGTTGCTAGAGGCGGTATAGTGTAACGCTGTATAAGCATAGTACAGGCATTCATAGATCACGTATAGCATGCGGGAGCGGTTAGCGTTAAAATTGTTTGCGTTGTGTGTATTGTGTGTTGTTGTGTCTTGATATAGAACGTATGTAACACCCAAAGTGCGTTAAAAGAAAATGGGTTCGAGTATACTCACAGTTCGTGTTTAGCTAGTAAACACAGACTTGATTGGATTGAAGGGAGCGCGTTGGAGTTAGCCTGAGCATAGAAAAGTAGCGTAAGCGTTGAACAGCGTGTAAACAGAGTGTCGAATGGTAGGGAGTTCGGACGGTGATCCGAATGGATGAGTTCCCATTCGATCGGATGGTCATCCGAGCGGATGGTCATCCGAGCGGATGGTCATCCGAGCGGATGGTCATCCGAGCGAATGACCATTCGAACGGATGGCCATTAGAATGAGATGTGTTTGTTTGTGAAATTGTTTAACTTCGAAGTTTAATCAAATCGTTTTGAACAAGGATTAGTATGAGGGAAAGGTCACCTGGTCGAATGGTCATTCGCTCAGATGGTCATCCGATCGGATGGCCACTCGAGTGGGCAATCTGTTGTTTGAAAATTTGTAAAATTTCTAAGTAAAAGTTTTTGAGTTTTAACAGAGACGGCGTGACGATGTGTCAAACATCGGAAACACATCAAGATTCAGCCCCTTCGATCGAATGGTCTTAGCCCATTCGATCAAACTCACTGACCTTTGATGGAATTTCATGTTCAACCCGTTAATCGGTCATCTCTCCAGTGGAAATCCGTTTTCAAGCCGGCTCTCAACTAAGGATTGAGTAGAGAGTCTGAATGAACCCAGATCCCATCGGTTTTCGTGTGAAAGTTGAAGAAAAGTTTGAAACAGTTGAAAAGTGTTGAGATCTTGTTGAGATTCGTGTTAAAACATGTTAAATCTTTCAGATCTAGAACCATTCTCGATCAAATGGTGTTCCTTAACCGTTTGCCGGAGCAAAACAGTGGAAACCACCTTCAAGAGGTCTAAATCAGCGATTTCAGAGAAAAAGTGAGTGTTTGTGTGTGATTGCGATGGAGAAGATGATGTAGAAGTGATTAATGATGATGATTGTACAAGATTTGAAGAGAAATACATACGAAATAACCTTGAATCGTGATGAAAAGCGACTGAGAGTGACTTGAGAGCGAGTGGTCGGATGGAGGTGTCAAATCAGTGAAAGGAAATGTATGGCAGTATTTATAGAGGGTGAGAGAAGGGTTAAGGCGGTGCGCGATGTGCAGCGGTCGGATGGCCTTTCGGTGTGATGGCCATCCGGTCGGATGGTCATCCGAGCGGATGTCCATTCGATCGGTTGTCCATTCGATTGGCCGAATTGTGCGAGTTAGTTTTTCAAATTTTGTTTTGTGTGTTAAGTGTTGCGTTGCGTTTATCGAGTTGCGAGTATGCGTTGAGCGTATAAGCGTTGCGTTGAGATAACCACATAACATTTAAGCAAGTAATCACACAATTAACGCACATAATAACTAAGATGCATAAAGTAAATCCGCGTTTCGAGTTTGCGTTGAGTCTAAACAAGCGATGTAACATGCGATAAAATGCGTTAAATAGTAAGCGTTATAAATTGCGTTAAATGCGATAACTGCGTTTTGAATAAGCGTTGTAATCATGCGTTTAAATGTGTGTTGAAAACATAGTTTAAACCCTTTAGCGTTAATCGAAATCTCGAGAGTACAAGCAATTAAGCAAGAAATGACAGATACAAGTAATGACCCGGAAAGTCGGGTTGTTACAAAGTTACGGGTCCTCCTGATTTAAAATTGGCCAGTAAATTAAAAGTTATTAAGGAAGAAATAAAATCATTGCTGGGAGTGGAAAGGGATAGGGGGCGACTTTTTTTTGTGGCGGCTTGGATTAATTCCTTAGATCTGATTATGGAAGAACGACCTCTCACTGAGTCGGAACTGCTAACCTGGAAGGAAAATAAGAAACTTACGGAGGAACTAAATTTTGATTTGGCAAGTGACCTAAAATAGAAATCGAGGGTGAAGTAGGTAATAGAAAGGGACGAAAACACTTCGTTTTTTAATGGTTTAATAAACCAAAACAATATTAGTAAAAGAATTAGTGGAACTTTGACTAATGGGGTGTGGGTCACGCATCCAACGAATAAAATTGGAAGCAAGGAGTTTCTTTGCTTTCAATTTTAGGGAACCACAGATGAGAAGGCTAAGTTTCACTTGCCCAAATTTAAAGCGTCTCTCACAAACTGATGCAAACTATTTGATTGTCCCATTCACCTTATGAGAAAGTAAAGAAGCGGTATGGGAGTGTCGAAGCGACAGGGCATCGGGAACGTATGGTTTTAACATTGCCTTTATCAAACACTTTTGGGAGTCATTATACAATGATTTTGTCAATGTTATGGCAAAGTTCTATCATGATGGGGAGATAAGTCGCGGTTGTGGATCCCCTTTTTTGTCATTAATACCAAAAGGTACGGATTCTATTTTTTTTAAGATTTATGTCCGATTAGTTTAATTGGGTGCATCTCAAAAGTAATTTCAAAAGTCTTGGCGAATCGAATAAAAAAAGTGGTTGACTCGGTAATCTCCAAAAGTCAATCCGGTTTCCATGCCAATCGGAATAATTTAGATGGGCCTTTAATTTTAAATGAAATAATATTGTGGGTCAAGAAGGCAAAAAAAGAACCTTTTATTTTCAAAATTGATATCGAAAAGGTTTATGACTCCATAAGTTGGGATTTTATCGATCTGTATCGCAACAAATAGCATTTCCGGGTATGTGGAGAATGTGGGTGAGGGAGATCCTTAACTCATCTAGAGCTTCGGTTCTTATAAATGGTTCCCCAATGTTGGAATTTCAATGCTACCATGGAAGCTCTTACCGATTTATTGGCAAAGCAACAACGGTGGGCATAATCCGGGGGATTAGCTTACCAAATAATGGGCCAACAATTGCCCATCTAATGTACGCGGACGATGTTGTTTTCATGGGGGATTGGGGGGAAAGTTACATACAGAATATTGTACGATTAATGAAGTGTTTTTACCTCATTTCGGGGTTGAAATAAAGTCACAAGAAGTTTAATATAGTTGGCCTTGGTGTGGGAGAGAATACAGTGGATAATGTAGCAAGTCTCATAAATTACAAGATGGGAAAACTCCCATGTCGATATCTCGGGCTTTTAGTAGGTGAAAATATGAACAAGTTAGACATTGGAAGGGCATAGTGGATGTGTTTAAATCTCGGTTATCAAGATGGAAATCGAATTCTTTATCTATTGGGAGTAGGGTAATATTCTTCCTAAAGGCGGTTCTCAATAGTCTACCTTTGTACCATTTTTCATTATATAAGGGTCCAAAAGACGTAATAGATGAACTTGAAGCACTTAGACGAAGATTTATTTGGGGTGGGGATGAAGAGAAATCTAAAAAAAGTTGGTATGTTGGGACCGGGTAATACAGCTGGTTGCAAAGGAGGCCTTGGTTAGGAGCACTTTGCGATATGAATATAAATTTATTATTAAAATGGTGGTGGCGTTTTAAAGTTGAAGAAAATTATTTATGGAAAAACGTTATATCTTATATTCATTGCCAAGAAAACTCATCGGCATATCTACCAATAAAGGCGGGAATCTCGGGTGTGTGGGAGTTGGAAAAGACCTTGCGGAACAAAATATAACAACCAGTTCTTTGATTAAAGGCAATATTGGCAATGGGGAAGTTAGGCGATTTTGGTTGGATAAATGGGGTTGGGACTGCACTTTAAAAGAGTGCTTCCAAGCCTTATTTGCTTTAGAGAATGATAAAGAGGCCACTAGAACATAAGGATGGGACTGGAAAAGAACTATTCTCAGCACCGAGTAACGAGATCACTTGAGATGATGTTAGCAGGTTCGTGGCGGGATTGCAATTCAGGTTAGTTAGGGTGGCGGATTCATGGGTGTGGGAATTGTGTTTGAATTGGATAGTTGGTTTTCTGTAGCGTCTTGCCGAGATATTCTAGTTTCTCATGCAATCCCATATTACCCTTTCACTTGGGCTAAGTGGGTTCCTAAAAAATTAGTATTCTCGGACGGCAGTCGTAGCAAGATTGGCTTCCAACATTAAAAGGGCTATACAAGATAAACATCCACCGGGGATCAACACTTCTATGGTGATGCCGAAGAAGATGCAAACCATTTGTTTACTAGTTGCTATTTAACTCAATGTTTTAAATACCGGTATGAACCGGCCGGTTATACCGGTTAAGTCGGATATTAGACACGAGCCCGGTTTGATAAAGGCCGTTAAAACCCGATTACGATATGTTTTATGTATCGGCGGTAAATCCGGTAGAACCGGTTCAACTCTTGAACCGGTTTGCATTATCTTAAGATTTGATTATTTTATTTTATTTAAAATTTCGATATTAAGGTATTATGACCTTCCATATTTTCGGTAATTAACATAGTGCATTCTATTCCAATATTTCATTGTTGTTAAAACTGTTAACTACCTCGTACAATGCAATATTGTTTTTTTGGGTAAAGGGTTACCCCGATTATTCTATATATTCACAACCAAATAAAACAAGTAGAGTGGAGAATCCCACACTAGTTCAAACATGAGACATGCCCCATGAATGTAAGCCAAATCCAAAGCAAACGAAACAAACTACACTACAATGCAATATTGTTTATAACTAATAAAAATACTTTTAAAATGCTTAATATTATACAATAAAATAGTTGTTTTTAAATAAAATTATAACCAGTTACATAAATCCTAAATGAGATTGGAGTGTTTTTTTTAGATGAATTTGTATTTTATGGAATTATAGGGTTAATTAGTAACCCGGTTCAACCACCCGGTACAACCCGGTTCAACCGGTTGAATCATTTCAGAGCCCAACCCGGTATGACTTAAAAACCGGTTTTTAAAACACTGATTTAACTAATATCTTATGGCAAAAAGTGAGCCTTTGGTGTAAATCTCTTTAGTATATAATGATATTAAAAAGTATATAATAAAAAGAATTCTTTGACTCATGTGTTTCTATCCTTGTTTCGATCAAACTTTTGAAATAATTGTTTTGTAACACCCATGTTATGATATCAAATTGAAGAAATTGTTAATAATTCACCACACGTAACTTTTGTTATATAAAAGAAATCAAAGTCAAAAAACTAGTAATAAAATAGCCTAGAAAAGACTTGGAAGCCAACAAATGCAAACAAGAATAGTTTCAATTTAATTCAAGGAAAATAAAAATAAAAAAATACACATAAAATCTCTTTCTTTTTCTCTCTATATATCACTTTATTCTTTCTCTATATATAATCACTTTTTCTTTGAACCATTTGGTTTAGATTATATATTATATATGTATACATATCACAAACCATTGACCACTCATTGACGAGCACAAACATAATCTATCATAAAGATCATATTGGGCGATCATATATATATATATATAATGTCAAGCAGAAGATCAAGACAATTATCATCTGGGGCTTCCAGAATTACAGATGACCAGATCATACAACTCATCTCCAAATTGCAACAGCTTCTTCCCGGGACTCGTATTCAGCGATCTAACAAGGTTAGTTTTAATAAGGTTTCCACTATTCTCATACCCCTAAATCTTATTTTCACATCACTTTTCACTCTAAAACTCTCTCTCTATATCTATGAGTTAACTGCGATTTTCGTCCCCGTGGTCTTTCCAATTATACAAGTTCAGGCCAAATTTCAAATTTGTACCATTTTCGTCCCCGTGGTTTGTCCAATTATACAAGTTCAGGCCAAATTTCAAATTTATACCATTTTCGTCCCTGACATTCTTGAAATATTTCAGTTCCAACCAAAAAACTAAGGTTGAATCGAATAATTGGATAAACCGCATGCGCAGGGACGAAAATGACAGTTAACTTATGCTTTTTTGGACGGAACTGACATGTTTCAAGAATGTCAGGGACAGAAATGATACAAATTTGAAATTTGGTCTGAACTAGTATAATTGAACGAACCACAGAGACGAAAATGGCAGTTAACTCTATATCTATGTATGTATAGAGAGAGATAAAGGAGAGAGGTAATAATAATTCTAGGTTTCTTAATCGTTATTAATTTTGTTAATTATATTGTTTAGTTAAATTTTATTGTAATTAGTTTTGATAAATGTGTGTAGTCATCTGCTTCAAAGGTTCTGCAAGAGACTTGCAGCTATGTTCGAAGCTTGCATCAGGAGGTTGATGACCTTAGTGATCGACTTTCACAGTTATTATCCACCATTGATGCCAATAGCCCTGAAGCTTCCATTGTTCGAAGCTTAATTATATAAATGCAACCCCATCCATCTCTACATATTAACATTTGTTAATCGTCTCTCCAAGGTGTAGTTTAATAATAAAAAAAACCCGTTGTTACATGTATTATTATTAAATAATAATACTAATATTAGTTTATACTTATAAATAGTTTAGTTTTCTGTAATAATAATAATAATAATAATAATAATAATAATAATAATAATAATAATAATAATAATAATAATAATAATAATAATAATAATAATAGCATGTTGCAAGGATATGTTTGGAACCAAAACGAAAATTTAAAATAAATTTAGCGATCTACTCTAACGAAATTAAAAGCTTAAATAAAGATAGTTTAAAAACAAAACAAAAAAAAAATCAGGAATTTACGTCATGTACTAAAATAAACAAAATAAAAATAAGTGAATGTATTAATAAAATAATGTGATTGTACCTGCATCACCTGTACAACATTAAGCACAAATCGGCTTTAAGTAAAATAAACCTCATATAATTAAACCATTTAAAGAAAGGAAAAAAACAGTGCTATGGTTTTTTTTTGAAATGTAAACTTCATTAACACACCCCCTAACTCGAAAACCGAGAAGAGGAAACCAACCCAAACAGAGAACTACATAAAAATAAAGTTACAACTTACACCAATCCGACGAGATGTGGCTATTTCTAGTGCTTTGGTTTAGAGAGCAATACAACAACTATCACACTATCAAACCGATCTTCAATTAATAAAAAATAGTTTATAATTTAGACAAAAAAACTAACTAAAAAGTCATATTCAAAATACTAATTAGAAAAAAAAAATTATAATTTTTATAAGAGGAAAAGTAATTAAAAAGATACAGTTTAAAAAAGTAATAATAGTTGTTTTAATAAGTAATTTAACTAAATTTTTTGAACTAATAAAATGAAACAATGAATAAATTAAAAGAGAACGGTTTCATAAAAATAGAAACGAGACTCGAACCCAATTTGTCCAGACATGTGTCATGCGCTATAGCCAACTTGCTTCTCCTTTGGTTTACAACTAGATTTTGCCCGCCTACGTTGCTGGTCTCTAAACCGAATATTTCTCTCATAACATGTTTGTGTGTGTTTCGGTTACTCGTATATACTACTCATAACACGTTCTCAAAAAAAATTACATTAAGTCAACCAACTAAATTAAAACACTATCATACGTTTGCTTAAGGAAAACAAAAACGATAGAAAAACAATAATTTTAAACAGGGGGCAAAATTGTAATTTTTCACGATAAATGAGCGTGTTCCAGGCAGCCGCCTGGCACGAATAAAAATTACACCGAGTCAAACAATTAAAACAAAGCACTTCTATAATTTTGTAAAAAAAAAACTAAAACGACGGCATGACTGTAATTTTACATTGGGGCAAAATCGTAATTTAACTGGGAAAGCAAAGGAAAACGATGCAAAAAAAAATGTAAATTTAAATTGAGGGCAAAATCATAATTTGGCTGGGTGGGGAAAAAACAAAACTAATGGCAAAACTGTAAATTTAAAGGGGTCAAAATCGTAATAACGTAATTTTTAGATGGGAGCAAAAGCATAATTTTATTTTGAACTGGAAGTAATAACGTAATTTTGAAATGATTGCAAAATCGTAATTTTAAAGCGGGGATAAAATCGTAAATTGGTTGGGGGGAGTGTCAGGCAGCTTCCTGACACTATTCCCCCATCTAGTGTCTGTAATTATACATTGGAGGCAAAATCGTAATTTTACTAAGAAAGCAAACAAAAACGATGACAAAAGTGCAAATTTAAATTGAGGGCAAAATCGTAATTTAGTTAGGAGGAACAAAACAAAACTAATGGCGAAACTGTAAATGTAAACGGGGCAAAAGCGTAATTTTGAAGCGAGAACAAAATTGTAATTTTTAACTGGGTGCAAAAACATAATTTTATTTTGAACTGGGGGTAAAAACATAATTTTAAACTAATGGTAAAATAGTAATTTTAAAACGGGGACAAAATCGTAAATTAATTGGGCCCGAAGCAAGTGAACTACTGTTCACCATACTTCATAAATGTTATACTTCATAAATCATAAATGTTATAGAGGTAATTTATATATAAAAAACGCACGGACAAAATTAAAAAAAAAATAAAAAAACAAGTGAGTGGATGCCATGTGACACCCACTTACTTGTTCCACAGGCCATATCAACCAATCTATTGAGACTCTTATTGACAAATCTTGTTATAGTAGGTATAACTAGTTGATGCCCCGCTCGCGTTGCGGGGCGATAACCGAATAATTCTCATTCAATTAAAAGAACACTACTATAATTTTGCTAGGAATAAAAAACTAAAACGATATTTTTCGGATCAGGGCAAAACTGTAATTTTTCAGAACTAATGAGCGAGTGTTAGGCGGCTCCTTAACACGGGAAAAAATTAAATCAAGTAAACCAATTAAAAAAATGTTTTCTACGTTTGCTAAAAAACTAAAACGATTGGGAAAACGTAATTTTTAACTGAGGGTGAAATCATAATTTTTATTCAGGGATAAAATCGTAAATTAAATGGACCAATGGGGGAGTGCCAGAGAATCTGCCGGCATAACTCTAATTTTACATTGGGGGCAAAATTGTAGTTTCGCCAGGAAAACAAACAAAAATGATGGAGATAATGTAAATATAAGTTAAGGGCAAAATCGTAACTTGGCTTTGAGAAAAAAACTAATGGTAAAACTATAAATTTACACGGGGCAAAATCGTAATTTTGAACCGAGGGCAAAATAGAAATTTTTAGCTGGGAGCAAAAGCGTTAATTTATTTTTAAGTGGGGGTAAAAACATAACTTTGAACTGATGGCAAAATCGTAATTATAAGAGAAAAAAACTAATGGCAAAACTGTAAATTGAAACGAGGCAAAGTCGTAATTTTTAACCGGGTGGGGGGGGGGGAATTGAAATTTTTAGCTGGAGTAAAGCGTAAATTTATTTTTAAGTAGAGGCAAAAACATTTTGAACTGATGGCAAAATCGTAAATTTAAATAGGATAAAATTATAAATTTGTTGGGCCAATATGGAAGTGTCATGCAGCTGCCTAGCACTGTTCCCCCTGCCGCTCATTTAACCCAATGGAAGGCAAACACTATTGCCGCATATGGGTTTTGTTGATATTATAACCTTATTAAAAAGCAACTAATTATGCATATGAGAGTTGTACAATTGGCTTTGGGAGCTTTAAAAAAATGGAATTTTCCTTTTTGACCCTAAAGTTTTAAACTTTGATAATTTAAGTTTAAAGTTTTAATCTTTGTTTCATTTTTAACCTTAAAGTTTTAATCTTTGACAATTTAAATTTCTAGTTTTAATCTTTGTTAATTTAACCCCTTTCATTAATTTGATTTTTCACTTCAAATTCAAAAGTTTTCATCTTATACAATTTAACCCCTTTGATTAATTTGATTTTTCACTTCTAATTCAAAAGTTTTCATCTTATACATGTTGTAATCTTGGCTTTGGGAGTTTTTCAAAGAAAAAATGGTTGTGCATATGGTTGTTGTAACCTTGGCTTTGAGGGTTTTTAAAAAAAAAAATTTGTTTTTTTTTACTTTTCACTCAAATGTATTTCATAAATTACCTTTAACGCAAAACTATTTGTTTTGTTACTTTTAACATAAAACTTTTTATCTTTTGCAATCTATGCTCACAACTTTTTTTACTTTCAACATTGGCCCTTTATAATTTTCATTTTCCGCAAATTTTCGCTTCATGCTTCGTTCTAAATTTTGTGACTAAACACATCGAAACGTGCGTCTTTGGTTTAACGTTTTTACGTTTCGTTCTAAATTTTGCGAGTTAACACGACGCAACGTACGCGTGTGGGTGAACGTTTTTACATCGTCTATTTTTTTCCCGTTTGAAAGGTTCAACATAACGTGCGCGTCCTAAATCGACTTAGTTATAACTAAAGAATCCCCGCCGCATTGCGGCGGGTCGTAATTCTAGTTGAATATAATTTACTCGTCATAAGGTAAAAATCCAAAAATATATGTTTATTTTATTTTATTTTAGCTATTTCATTAAGGTTTGACTGTACACAACCTTAGATACTTTAAAGTTATCTTATATAAGCCATGGTTGTAAAATTCGTTAGGTGCTTCTTAGTCGGAGTATAGAGTACTCGGTTTAGCCGGAGAGTACTTGGCATAGGCAGAGAGTATTTGGGCCTTGGCAGCTTACCGTGTAATGATTACTCGAGGAATACTCGGCCTCAAAACAGTGTTTCATAACAGATTAATAAACATGCAACACAATCCTAGTCTATAGTACTTTCCTTTTAATAAACATACAACACCATCTTAGTATTTGGCATAGACAGAGAGTATTCGGGCCTTGGCAACCTACCGTGTAACGATTACTCGAGAAATGCTCGGCCTCAAAACATTGTTTCATAACAGATTAATAAACATGCAACACAATCCTAGTCTATAGTACTTTCCTTTTAATAAACATACAACACTATCTTAGTCTACAGTAGGCACGAGTTCGGTACCAACCGGTACAGAATCGGTGTCGATACCAAAAATACCGATAGCGAAAATCCTAAAAAATGAGTACCGATACGGTACGACTCGGTATCGGTATTTAAAGGTAAAAACCAATACCGTAACAAACCGGTAGCAGAAATCTCAAAATTCTGTACTGATACCCGATTTCATTTGCTCATTCCTTGTCTAGGTTACTTTCCTTTCATTAGTTGAGAAGGATGGTAACAACAATGAGGGGTGCATGCGGATAATAAACCAACATAGCAAAGTGATCTGGTGGATAGTGCTTAGGCTCTCAACTTAGGGATGAGACTGATACCGGATCGGTACCGAAAGTACTGGTATCAAAAAACGGGGAAAATGGGTACCAGTACTGGTACGATACCAGAATTTATTGGCAAACAAACAAAAATACCGGTACCGAATATAACCGGTATAGTACGGTATCGGTTTGATAGCGGTACCCGATACCAAATACTCATCCCTACTTCAACTTGCCTCATGTCGGTTCAAATCCCGATCCTTATGTTTTTTTTTTCTTTTCGCAAAACAAAAACCTAGTCACTGTGAGAATCGAACCATCTTCTTATTTTAAACAAAAGGTGTAATCAAATAGGTTAGGCAATTTTTTTGCTTAGGGGAGGCAGGGCGGTCCGTGATGGAACCCCTGTCACACGTTATTTTATCACACACACCGCCGCCACATGTGTTATCACGCGTGAAGTTTTCAATGAGTGGAGAATATCACGTGTTGAAAGTTTGAAAAATTCGAACGTTGGCTTGGTTAAGACTGTTGAATAACGGTAAAGTTGAATAAAAAAAACCTTTAAACCCTTTATCTATTTATATCTCCATTTAAACCATTTTACACACAACAATCTACATCTTTAAACCATTTTAAACCCATTACACACAATCAACATCTTTCTCAAATGGAGTTCCCTACGGATTCGACGTTTCCGATGTCTAGCGATAGCGATACCGAGTCGTCTTCCGACAATGAGACGCTAAAATATTTTGTGTCGGTGTATAACGAACTTGATGCCGAGTCGTCCCGCCCAAAGAAGAAGATGGTAGACCATGATCGTATACGTGCCAACGAAGTGTTAATGAACGATTATTTTGTGAAAAATCCGCTCTACAATGCCGAAACATTTAGAGATCGGATTCGTTTACCAAAAGAATTATTTTTAAAGATTGTTGGAGACATCGAAGCAAGCGAGGAATGGTTTCAAGAACGTTACGATGCGAGGGGCAAACCAAGTTTCACGCCGATACAAAAATGCACGTCCGCAATTCGCCAACTAGCGACAGGTAACCCTCCCGATCAATATGATGAATACCTAGCTATGTCGGCCAGAACTTCACGTGAATGTTTGCAATTTTTTTGCAACGCGGTCATTAAGTTGTATGGTAAAGAGTTTTTACGTGAACCGACGAGCCACGACATCTCACGTATTTACGCCGCACATGAGGCTAGATGGCATTTCCTGGGATGCTCGGTAGCGTCGATTGTACACATATCGAGTGGAAAAATTGTCCAAGAGAGTTGCGAGGGGCGTATGTTAGGGGAGACATCAAAAGACCAACCATCATACTAGAAGCGGTGGCGTCGAATGATTTATGGATTTGGCATCCGTATTTCGATGTTCCAGGTTCAAACAATGACATCAATGTGTTGCACACGTCGCCGTTGTTTCAAACCATAACGGATGGTACCGCATCTTCCACTCCTTTCTATGTTAACGGTCGACATTACAAACGAGGCTTTTTTCTTGTGGATGGTATCTGATACGTGGTCGAAAACCGGTGCTTGTAATTGTTTAATTTGATGTTTTTACACAAGTTTTAATTTCAAATAGCCTACTTTTGAGTAGATACTTGTTTTGCAGGTCTAGCAGAGTTTAAGGAGCTTTTCGGGAGCTTTGCGAGTTACCGGAGCGAAAACGGAACCACCGGGATACGAAACGGGTCAACCGGACTCAAGAAATGGACGAAACGGAAAATCAGACATTTAGGCACCGTCGCCGACGCCCATATGGGCCGTCGCCGACGGTTGGTACAATTCTCCGTCGCCCAAATAGTTCGTAAGCAGCGAGATAGCACGTCGGCATCAAGTGAAAATCCACGCACCGTCGCCGACGGGGCATCAGGCCGTCGGCGACGGTCCTCCTATGTTGCAGACGCGAATTTTGTTGATCTTGGGTGATTTTGACGAATTAAAGGGGATTTTGACCATTCAATTTGGGGGTTACACTTGGGTTGGAGTTTGAAAACGAATCTGGGAGCCATATTCATCCAGCTATCACCCACCATTCCACCAACCATCCTTCCTACAATCCCGAATCAAGAACAATTCATCATCATCTTCTTGATTTTCAAAACCCTAGCTTCACCAATCCCCCAATTCACCAATCCACGCATCCATTCACCGTCATCATTCAATTAAAACCCTAACCTTCATCCATCAATCCATCTTCACGCTTCACGATGATCCAAGTCAAGCTTTCAACATCCGGTGATCAAGTTTCTTCGATCATGCTCGGCTAATTCCTTGGAGGTTTCACCCCGGTGTAGACTTTTGTAAGGTTTAGGGTCTATTATGTTTGTTAATTGTTTTGTGACAACTTGAATTGCATTTGAATCTTAGACAATTGTCCTACGTTGGTATTAAATTTGCAAACTGTCTAGTGAATGATTAAATTTGACTTTGTGAAATGAATACACGTATTTATGCCTTGTCTTCGATAGGATTTTCTAGTCCAAAGTAACGAAGTGTATCATGGTCCGTTGTTTACGTCGTTGATAGCGATTGACACCTAAGCTTTGTGATTGCGACCCGTTAATGAACTATTTCAAGTAAAACTAATTAAAATACATAGTAACCCTAAGTCTTGCAATTGTTGAAACCGGGTGTGAACCTTGTTTTTTCATTATTGTTCAAACAATCATTTAAATTCTTGCATTTAGTAATCTCTAGTAGTTAATCTAATTAATCATTTTAGTAATTCTATTTCACATCTTCCAATCAAACAAAAATCACAAAAATATATCTTAGCAATCTTCATAATTGTGACAACTTCATAATTCAATCAAATCCGTACACAAACCACATACTCTTCGTGGTTCGACCCCTCACTACCACTAGCTATTGTTAAGGTAATTAGGGTATATAAATATTATCTTTGACCGGAGCGCGACACTCCGATCAGTATCTACCCGTCATGGTCTGTTTTTGTGAAAGCTCCCTCATTTCCTGTCGAGGCTAAAGAAGTCGTGTTCAAAAAATTGCAAGAATCGGCAAGAAAAGATGTTAAGAGGGCATTTGGTGTTTTAAAGGGTAGATAGGGTATACTACACCGACCGGTTCGTGCGATGAACGAGAAAACAATACATAGCATAGTGTATGCATGTATCATATTGCACAATATGATGATCAAAGAAGACGGACGTGAAATATCCCCGGATTCGGTGCCGGATCCTCCTACACAAGTTCAAGTTCCACAAAATATCCAACAAGAATTGCGTAATGAAGAAACTCACTTTCGGTTGAGATACGATTTAATAGAACTAGTAGGTTCTCTAGGTTTGGAGTTTCATGAGTCGGACGAGGAGTAGGTTTTTTTTGTTAAATTGTAGTCTAAAATATTTCTAGTATGATAAATCGAAGTAGTATGTTTTAATTTTAATGAAATTTATAATTTTAGTGTTTTATTGTTAATTTCTAATTTAAAATAAAAAATTAAAAAAATTTGTAAGTGATGGAATTCTCTCACTAGTGACCACCCCCACTACATTTCTATCACTAGTGATAGAATAGTGAATGATGACATAGCATGAGTTGATTGGATATTGGGAGTAATAGAATTCTATCACTAGTGACCACCTCCACTCCCCTTATGCCAGTTGCTTCCTGGATTGTTCCATAACTTCTTTTTTTTTTTTTTTTCTATTTGATTTTCCTTTTTTCCCCTTCCTACTTCTTTTACTACATATATTTTGAAACAATAAATTTAATATTAAAACATTATAAATAAGCAATTTATTAAAACACTATTAAATTAAAATTAAAATTAAAATACTATAAAGAAGCAACATGTTTATGCATATATGTATTGTAATCTTGACTTTGAGGGTTTTTCAAAGAAAAAATGGGTATACATATAGTTGTTGTAACCTTGGCTTTAGGGGTTTTTCAAAAAAAAAAATATTGATTTTTTTACTTTTCACCCAAAAGTATTTCATAAACTACTTTTAACATAAAACTTGCAATTTATCCTCACAATTTTTTTTACTTTCAACTTTGGTCCTTTATATTTTTCATTTTCCGCAACTTTTTCGCTTTTTGCTTCGTTCTAAATTTTGTGACTTAACACATCGCAACGTGCGTCTTTGGTTTAAAGTTTTTACGTTTCGTTCTAAATTTTGCTAGTTAACACGCAACGTGCGTGTGTGGGTGAACGTTTTTTCATCGTCTATTTTTTCCCGTTTGACATGTTCAACATAACGTGCAGGTCCTAAATTGACTTAGTTATAACTAAAGAATTCCCGCCGCATTGCGGCGGGTCGTAATTCTAGTTAAAATTAAATTAAAATTAAATTAAAACATTATAAATAAGCAACTTATTTATGCATATATGTCTTGTACGCAATGCTTTGGGAGATTTTCAAAAAAAATCATTTTTTTACTTTTCACCCAAAAGTATTTGATAAATTACTTTTAACCCAAAACTTTTTTTTTTTTACTTTTACCCAAAACTTTTATCTTTTGCAATATATTCTCACAACCTTTTTTTACTTTCAACTTTGGTTCTTTATAGTTTTCACTTTTCGCAACGTTTTTGTTTTATGCTTATTTTCTAAATTTTGTGGGTTAACACATCGCAACGTGCGTGTATGGTTTAACGTTTTTACGTTTCGTTCTAAATTTTGCGAGTTAACACAACACAACGTGCTTGTGTGGTTCAATGTTTTTACATTGTCTATTTTTTCCCCGTTTGACAGGTTCGACATAACGTGACGTGCGGGTCCTAGGTCGATTTAGTTATTAATTTCCATGTTTAGCGTTTCGGTCTAATTTCTTCACATAAACACGCCTCAACTTCAGTATTGGTGATCCCTGTGATAATGTGGCATTGATGTTGTTTGGCACAGTTTTATGCCTGGGCTACAACGTGAGAGTGCTTAATACTAGTATAACTTAATTTTGCTGAGAAAAATTACTAAAATGAAATCGCATTCAAAAAGTTTCAAGAATTTTGTTCTTGAAAGTTGTATAAGCACACACTCTCATCAAAATCCAGGCCCATCCTTTAATGGGGCTTACTTTCGGCCTTTGTTGTAGTGGCTGGCCTGAATATAATGTGAATAAATAATAACTAGTAATAACATCCGTGCGCGTTGCGGCGTGAGAACATCACAAACATCGAATGGATTAGTTCAAACGTCGTGTGATGCGTTAACTGTATGGAAACACGCATTTTGACGTATCGAATTGAACCCGAGGTAACCTATATAAGAGTTGCGATTGAATCAAAACGTAAAGTAAATCAAATTTATATGTGACCCGACTCATACATAGAAAAGAACTACAATTTGACTCCACACGTTCGGAACAAAATTTACGAAACATATATAAAATACGCACGGATACGTATTATATTTGTCCTGACTCATCTTCCAAATTGAAACGTAGACCATCTCAAATTTATAGTACATAAAAATATGCACGTAATTTTTTTAATGAAAAAGTATTATATTTGACCTAAATCGTTTTCTAGAAAAAGTTTACGTCGAAACATAGAGCAAATCATATATGCACGTAAAATTAGTTTTTTTTAAATAAAGGAAGTAAAGAGGTAAACTCGAAACAAATTATCGGTAAAAAAAACTTAATAGGTGTAACAACTATCATTAAAATTAGTAATTAGAATAATAATTAGTCAATAAGGAAACCTTAATTGAGACACCCAAGTAATTCCGCACTAACCCTAAAATTTCCGGAATAATCGAAATCAGGATCAGGGCCCCTAAAACTCAGGGGGGTTAAACCCTATTCGATAATTATCTTAAATTATGCGTTGTATATACTGAATTTCGAATGTTGTTGATTCACGAAGTCTATGCCACTGACTAGGCTAATCTACAAGCTAGGCCGCACCTTTACGGACCGTAAGGGTTAGTCCTTACGGACCGTAAGCCTACCAGCTTGCCTTACGGACCGTAAGGGTTAGGTCATACGGTCCGTAAGCAACATGAAATTTGGGCTATAAATAGCCGACCTTGGCATTCGACTATTGGTGTTAAAACGTCGATCGAATTCGTTCTGTACATCGATGTTAGGCTGTTATATCACAAATTAAACACACACGATCACGAAGTGCTGCCGCGGAACAGGGTAATTACTCGATCGCTATTACGATTCAGTTTCCGAGATCAATATATCCAAAGAATGTTTAAGTGCCGCCCACATTGGGTCATACTTTGTCGTTTATCGTTAGTTCGATGAATGAGTTTAAGTATTATACTTTGTCGTTTGTCGTTAATTCGATAAATGAGTTTAAGTATCGCACTTTGTCGTTAATTGTGAGAATTTGATCTCGTAAGATATCGTGACTGTTGTATTGATCACTAACCCTGTTTTGTGTGCATTATTATTGAAATTAGGTTAACAGGGCTAAAATCATATTCTGTCAGTACTAAATCTGCAATGTGAGTTATTCTCTTTTTATCAACTGTTTTACAATACTCCAAATTATTTCCAGAATTATAAATTACAGTGATTAAGTTTATGTAATCACCAAGATACAGACGGTATATGGGGTATTGTGCACTTTACTTGATAATCGTCACCATTGGGGCGGCCATTGGGTGATATGACCATAATCACAGACACCATTTGACAGGTGGGCCAATGGGTCGAGTGGTAAAGTACTGTGGGTAGTTGGTTGATATCAGAAACATTGTAAAAGATCTTAACACTGTGAATTATAACAGATGTGTCATTTTCAGCAACTAGAATAATTCACTCAGTATTTCCCCGCTGACAAAATCTTTTCCAAACATGTTTCAGGTAATCTGCTGTAATTCAGGAAAAATGCAGGGGAAGCATTTCAAGCTTAAGATAGTGGCTCAGTATAAAATAAAGAAATGTGTTTTATCTAGAAAATCTTACTATTGTAAATTAACAGGGTTTTATCCCGAATTGTGAAATAAAATAATCGGGAAAAGTTTTTAGCTTAAACGATCCTGTAAATAAAATTTCCGCTGCTAAACTCACAATAAACAAAGTACCGCAGGATTTCTGTCTCGCGGCTCCTGGAACGAGTCAAACCGGGCCGGGGGCCGTGACAGAAACAAGGTGGTATCAGAGCCACTAAGTTAAGCTAATTAAGTATTTAAAAGATACTTAATTTTTCCTGATTACTATTACGTGATTATGTGTTTATGTGCTTTTAAACTGATTATTTGTTAATTACAGTATAGGTAAGAAAAAGTTACAAGATATCTATCTTAAACTAGATAGGTCAGTCTACGAAGAAGGAAGTTCGTCTAAAACTAAATTTTCAAAGCTCCCTACAATTCCTGAAGAAGGAATATTTGTGCAAAAAGCGAATTATGAATATCCGCTTTCTCCTAGAAAAAGGAATATGATTATTAAGAAAAGTAAGGAGCAAATCAGAGAAAAGAAGATTAAAAAGGAAACCCAGGAGTTAATTAAGAAATCACCTTGGGAAGATAAACTCGATGAAAAATGGGCAAATTTGTATATGTTAGCCAGTGTGGCAGAACATGCAAATCTTTAGATGCCCTACATCTAGCAAACAGCACTTCCCAATAAGTAAATAAATAAAATTTAGTAAAATAAATCTGAATGTGTTTTCCTGTATTTTGTACAAATAGTGTGCAATAAAACTTCCATGTTTATTTGTTAAACTTTGTTCCAAAGTTTTAAATTAATATGCTTATGTATTTTGCATATATGCTACACAGCATGAACGAGATATCTGAAGCTTTTCAGAACCTCAATCTTTACCCGGTGAATATAGAAGTTTCTCATGAATTTACTGGATATTTTGCTGATGTGGACCAACCTGTAAAATTTCCTACTCCATCATTGACCAAACCAAAAAGAAAGAAAAAGAAAAATTATGTGTGGGGAAGTCGTATACGTAGGAAAAAGCCAGTTACAAAACCTCCTAGAATTAACGACCCTTTAGGAAAAGGAAAGGCAATTATAATCCATGAAAACCCTAATCAGCAAGAAAGGGAAACTGAAGCCAATAAAGAGTTTAGGCAAATGGAGAAACAGTTTGAGGAATATTCTCAAGAAATAGAAACAGAAATAGGGCAAGATTCTAGACCAACTCAGGTAGAAATTGGGGAGAGTTCTAACCAAAACCAAAGGCTAACTTTTCAGGAGCAGATAGATATTCTATTGGCAAACTGTGATACTTTTCAGCCTGTCAATACAAATATTTTTACCTATCCTATTGAAAATCCACTTCCTATGAACTATGGACCAGCAATCCCAGATCCAATAGTACACTTCCAACCTGTAGAAATGGAGGAATGGTGGACAAATGATTGGCAATTCCAAAATATTGTCAACGACCCTTATTCCTTTCTTCCACAATTCGATCCAGAACCCCTACCTAATCCACCAATGAGCAATGAGAATGTGGCTGAACTTCGCCATTTCGGTGAAGAATTGATGGATGCAGGGAATAAAATTAGGGAGATAGGGGGACAGATTGCCTGGAAGTATGATGAAAGGGAACTTCGTTTTTAGGATATCAAGTAACGAGAGATAAGAAGATGATAAAACGATCGTTGTGTAATAGTAAAAGTAAATAGTGAAACCAGTTGTAACATAACGAATAAAACGTTGTAAAATATCGGTGTGTATTGATGCATACTATACTGATATAAAATAGAATCGAGAAATCGATAAGTTTTGACTTTATGTGTTATGAATTGTCTGATTATTTGTATAAATTGCTAATTACTAATTACTCATAATAAATTATTATCAGATGGCAAATAATGATAACGAACCAGTAAATGAAGTTAATCAGTCAGAGCATCACCCAGAAGATCAATATATGACCAAACAAGATATTGAAAATATTGTTGCTCAAGGAATAGCCAACGCAATTCCAATATTCGTTGCTACTATAAAAAGTCCAAACGAGCCGCAACATATCATTCCTAGTAAACATACTATTGAGGATAATTTCAGTAATAGTATAAACGGGGGCAATGATCATATTAATCATGATAATGAATCTCAGCACACGCCGCGCCCTAAGAAACGAAAGGCTGCAACACCTGGTTGCACTTTCAAAGAATTCCTTGCTTGTAAACCCGCTGAATTTGCAGGCAACGAAGGAGCCACTGCAACACTGCGATGGTTAGAGAAAACCGAAGCAGTGATTGCAATAAGTAAATGTGCTGAAGAAGATCAAGTCATGTATGCCTCAAATTTGTTTAAAGAAGAAGCACTAGAATGGTGGAACACAGTACTACAAGCAAAAGGAAGACGGGTGGCTTATGCTATGACTTGGGAAGAATTTATGAATCTTGTCGAAAGAAAATTCTGTCCTGAGTATGAGAAGGAACAGATGGCAAATAAGTTCCTAAATCATCGAATGACAGGGGTAGATTGTCGTGGTTATACTTCGACATTCTTCGAATATGCGAGAGTGGTACCCAATCTGGCTTCGCCAGGACCGGTACTCATTTCCCGATATATTTGGGGATTAATTAGCGAAATTCGCAATATCGTTAAGGCTGCGAGACCTCATACTATTGACGATGCAGTAGAATTAGCTAACACCCTAACCGACGAACTAATACGCACAAGAGATGAAGATAGGAAGAAAGAATTGGCTCAAAAGATTACCCAGGGATTTAGGGTGGGTAATAGTAGTAATTTCAAGAAGAAAGGAGCAAGACAATCTTCAACCCCGCCATTTTGCAGAAATTGCAGAAGGAAACATTTTGGAAAATGCAATGCAATTTGTAATTTCTGCAAATCTGTAGGCCATAGTGAAGAAAACTGTAAGAAGAAAACTGTAATCTGTTTTCACTGTGGGGAAACAGGACATTACAAAACCGAATGCCCCAAACTGAACAAAATCACCGATAACAAGGGCAAACCAGTTGAAGGAACTGTTAAGAAAAATGCCAGAGCTTTCCAGCTAACCACTCAAGAAGCAGAGCTCATTCCGGATGTGATAGCCGGTACGTTTTTAGTTCACAACGTTTATGCAAAAGTATTATTTGACTCTGGTGCAAACCAAAGTTTTATAAATACTTCATTTTGTCAAGCTCTTAAGTTACCGTTGACTACCGTTAGGCAGATTTTTACAGTCGAAACTGCAGATGGGAATTCAGTAGAAATTAATCAGGTTTTGCAAAAAGTAGAAATAGAACTCTCAGGTCATAAATTTGTTGCAAACTTATTACCTATGAAACTAGCCGAGTTTGATGTTGTCTTAGGAATGGATTGGTTAATAGCCAACCATGCTCAAATCATTTGTGATAAGAACTCTATAGAAATTCAAGCACCTACGGGAGAGGTAATTAAGATTGCAGGAGATAAACCTCGGAGGCCACTGAAGTTCATATCAATAATGAAAGTTGCTAATTATGAACGGAAACAAGGAATAGTATATATGATTTCAGTAATCATTTGTACTAAAGGAAAAGAACTTAAGAAAATTCCTGTAGTCTCAGAATACCCAGATGTTTTTCCAGAAGATTTGCCTGGGTTACCACCAGATAGAGAGGTAGAATTTAGGATTCATCTAATTCCAGGAACTATACCGATAGCCAAGGCACCTTATCGATTAGCTCCTACCGAAATGCTAGAATTAAAGAAGCAATTAGATGAATTACTAAGCAAAGGATTTATACAACCTAGTTCATCCCCTTGGGGTGCACCAGTATTGTTTGTGAAAAAGAAAGATGGATCAATGAGAATGTGTATTGATTATAGAGAATTGAATAAGGTTACAATTAAGAATGGATACCCATTACCTAGGATTGATGATCTCTTTGATCAATTACAAGGCGCTAAATATTTTTCTAAGATAGACTTGCGCTCCGGATATCATCAATTAAAGGTTCAAGAGGAAGACATACCTAAAACTGCTTTTAGAACTAGGTATGGTCATTACGAATTTACAGTCATGCCCTTTAGACTAACAAATGCCCCAGCTGCATTCATGGATATGATGAACAGGATTGTAAACCATATTTGGATAAATTTGTGATCGTGTTCATTGACGATATACTCATTTATTCCAAAAGTCAAGTCGAGCATTGTCAGCACTTGTATGCACTCTTAACTTTGTTAAGAAAAGAAAAGTTGTACGCTAAATTCTCGAAGTGTGAATTTTGGCTACAAGAAGTGCAATTCTTAGGACACATGGTGAATCACGAAGGTATTCACGTAGATCCTGCTAAGATAGAAGCAATTACCAACTGGAAGGTTCCGCAAACTGCAATGGAAATTAGAAGTTTTATAGGTTTAGCTGGTTATTATAGACGGTTTATTAAGGATTTTTCCAAGATAGCTGTACCATTAACTAAGCTAACCTGTAAAGCTACTAAGTTTGAATGGGGACCAAAACAAGAAGAAGCCTTTAGAATTTTAAAACAGAAATTAACCAATGCGCCAATCTTAGCTTTACCAGAAGGAACAGAAGATTTTGAAGTATATTGCGATGCTTCAAAACTAGGATACGGATGTGTGTTAATGCAACGCAAGAAGGTAATTGCGTATGCCTCCAGACAATTGAAAAAGCACGAAGAAAAATATACAACTCATGATTTAGAACTAGGAGCCATAGTTTTTACCCTTAAAATTTGGAGACATTATCTGTATGGAAGTAAATTTACTATTTATACAGATCATAAAAGTTTAAGATATATATTTGGGCAAAAAGAGTTAAACATGAGGCAAAGAAGATGGATGGAGATTTTAAGTGATTACGACTGTGATATTCAATATCACAAAGGAAAGGCAAACGTAGTAGCAGATGCTTTAAGTCGTAAGTATCATGAAAAGCAAAGGCGAGTTCGTGCCCTTAGAATAAATCTACAAATAGATTTAATGGAACAAGTGAAGGAAATCCAGAAAACAGCAATCAAGGACGATGCCGAAGGAATGAAAGGTTACCTAAAAGAATTGGAACAAGGAAATTTAAGATCAAAGATTTTAGAGGAAGCTCATAAATCTAGGTATACCATACACCCAGGAAACAATAAGATGTATCAAGATTTAAGAAAGAATTTCTGGTGGATAGGAATGAAAAAGGATATAGCCGAATATGTATCTAAGTGTTTAACCTGTTCACAAGTTAAAGCCGAACACCAGAAACCCTCAGGTTTACTACAACAGTTAGAAATGCCTGTATGGAAATGGGAACTTATAACAATGGATTTTGTTATTAAGTTACCCAAGACTCGAAAAGGTAATGATGCCATTTGGGTAATCGTGGATCGATTGACCAAATCAGCTCATTTTCTACCAATAAAGGAAACCTTTAGTATGGAAAGGTTAGCCAAATTGTATGTAGATGAGATAGTATCCTTACATGGAGTCCCGCTCTCCATTGTATCGGATAGAGATAGTCGTTTCACTTCCCGTTTCTGGACAAGTTTCCAAGAATCAATGGGAACCCGACTTAATCTAAGTACTGCATATCATCCACAGACCGATGGACAAAGTGAAAGGACGATCCAAACTTTAGAGGACATGCTCCGAGCATGTGTAATTGATTTTGGGGGTAATTGGGATAACCATTTACCATTAATTGAATTCTCCTATAACAATAGTTATCATTCAAGTATTGAAGCCGCTCCATTCGAGGCACTATATGGACGCAAGTGCAGAACACCTGTATATTGGGCAGAAATAGGAGAAAGTCAATTATCAGGTCCGGAAATTGTGCAAGAAACCACAGACAAGATAACTCGAATCAAGGAACGATTGAAAACAGCTAGAGATCGCCAAAAGAGCTATGCAGACAATCGTCGCAAACCACTTGAATTCCAAATAGGAGACAAAGTACTGCTGAAGTATCTCCTTGGAAAGGAGTTGTAAGATTCGGTAAGAAAGGAAAACTGAGTCCCAGATATGTTGGACCATTTCCAGTGATTCAACGAATCGGACCAGTCGCTTATCGTTTACAATTACCAGAGGCACTAGCTGGAGTACATGATGTATTTCATGTATCCAATCTTAAGAAATGTCTATCAGACGAATCTCTAGTAGTACCTCTTCAAGACATAGAGGTAAATGAAAAACTGAAATTCATAGAAAAACCTTTACAAATAGAAGACCGAAAGATCAAGTTTCTCAAACACAAGCGACTAGTACTGGTGAAAGTCAGATGGAATTCAAAGAGAGGACCGGAATATACTTGGGAACTGGAATCAGAAATGAAGCGCAAGTACCCTCATCTGTTTCAATGAATCTCGAGGACGAGATTTTTCCTAAGGTGGGGAGGATGTAACAACTATCATTAAAATTAGTAATTAGAATAATAATTAGTCAATAAGGAAACCTTAATTGAGACACCCAAGTAATTCCGCACTAACCCTGAAATTTCCAGAAAAATCGAAATCAGGATCAGGGCCCCTAAAACTCAGGGGGGTTAAACCCTATTCGATAATTATCTTAAATTATGCGTTGTATATACTGAATTTCGAATGTTGTTGATTCACGAAGTCTATGCCACTGACTAGGCTAATCTACAAGCTAGGCCGCACCTTTACGGACCGTAAGGGTTAGTCCTTACGGACCGTAAGCCTACCAGCTTGCCTTACGGACCGTAAGGGTTAGGTCATACGGTCCGTAAGCAACATGAAATTTGGGCTATAAATAGCCGACCTTGGCATTCGACTATTGGTGTTAAAACGTCGATCGAATTCGTTCTGTACATCGATGTTAGGCTGTTATATCACAAATTAAACACACACGATCACGAAGTGCTGCCGCGGAACAGGGTAATTACTCGATCGCTATTACGATTCAGTTTCCGAGATCAATATATCCAAAGAATGTTTAAGTGCCGCCCACATTGGGTCATACTTTGTCGTTTATCGTTAGTTCGATGAATGAGTTTAAGTATTATACTTTGTCGTTTGTCGTTAATTCGATAAATGAGTTTAAGTATCGCACTTTGTCGTTCATTGTGAGAATTTGATCTCGTAAGATATCGTGACTGTTGTATTGATCACTAACCCTGTTTTGTGTGCATTATTATTGAAATTAGGTTAACAGGGCTAAAATCATATTCTGTCAGTACTAAATCTGCAATGTGAGTTATTCTCTTTTTATCAACTCTTTTACAATACTCCAAATTATTTCCAGAATTATAAATTACAGTGATTAAGTTTATGTAACCACCAAGATACAGCCGGTATATGGGGTATTGTGCACTTTACTTGATAATCGTCACCATTGGGGCAGCCATTGGGTGATATGACCATAATCACAGACACCATTGGACAGGTGGGCCAATGGGTCGAGTGGTAAAGTACTGTGGGTAGTTGGTTGATATCAGAAACATTGTAAAAGATCTTAACACTGTGAATTATAACAGATGTGTCATTTTCAGCAACTAGAATAATTCACTCAGTATTTCCCCGCTGACAAAATCTTTTCCAAACATGTTTCAGGTAATCTGCTGTAATTCAGGAAAAATGCAGGGGAAGCATTTCAAGCTTAAGATAGTGGCTCAGTATAAAATAAAGAAATGTGTTTTATCTAGAAAATCTTACTATTGTAAATTATCAGGGTTTTATCCCGAATTGTGAAATAAAATAATCGGGAAAAGTTTTTAGCTTAAACGATCCTGTAAATAAAATTTCCGCTGCTAAACTCACAATAAACAAAGTACCGCAGGATTTCTGTCCCGCGGCTCCTGGAACGGGTCAAACCGGGCCGGGGGCCGTGACAATAGGTTAAAAAGGTTCGTAAAACTGTACCAAGTAGCACCAATGCAACACAATTGTCGGCGACCCCAACATTGGAAAATTTCGTAAAATAAAATAAATAAAAAGGAAAAAAATATCAGCGAACGAAAAATAGAAGTAAAGTCGTTGAACCACGCACGCCCGTTGTTGTGTGTTAATGCGAACAAATTAGACCGAAACGTAAAACGTAGAAAAGAATAACTAAGCCGAACGGGGAAAATAAACGTGTTGCGACGAACCTGTCAAATGGAAAAAAAAATACCATAAAACGGTGAAACCCACACACATGTTGCGGCGTGTTAACTTGTAAAATTTAGAATGAAACGTAAAACGAATAATTTGTGAAAGATGTAATTTATAAGGGGCCAAAGATGAAAATAAAAAGGTATTAGGGTTAAAAATTGCAAAAGAAGAAAAAAAATTGGGTTAGAAATGAAAAATCAACTTTTTTTTTTCTAAAATCTCCCCATGCATGGGGTAGAGCTCTATAAAGCAACATTTTGTTGCTAATTTATATTTTATAATAATTAAATAATAAAGGTAAAAAAAAACGATTTCTAGTTTTAATTAATTATATCGTATTTTTGAAATGTTAAATATGATAAATTAATTTTACAATTTTAAATATTTTATTATTTAACAAAAGCCTTTTTAATCTATGTTTCGAACGTGTAGGTATTGTAGCGAACCAATATATTTTTCCCCCTTTTGTTTTTTTATTAAAGAACTAGGTTAAAACCCCGTGTATTACACGAGTTTAATAAAAGTAATTTTATATGTTAAATAATAAAAAGTTATATCTTTATGAACTCCGTATATTGTACCTGCTAAATAAATGTAATTTTATATATCAAATAATAAAAAAGTTATATATTTGTCTATTACACAGATTAAATAAATTAAATAAATGTAATTTTGTATACTAAATACTAAAAACGCCGTATCTTTAAAAAAACCCGTGTATAATCGGGTTGAATAAATCTACCAAATAATCAAAAAATTACATCCTTAAAAAACCCTATACCAAATAATAAAAAAATTATATCTTTAAGAACCATGTGTATTACACAGATTAAATAAATGTAATTTTGTATACTAAATAATAAAAATGTCGTATCTTTAAAAAACTCGTGTATAATTGGGTTGAATAAATCTACCAAATAATAAAAAAAAAATTACATCCTTAAAAACCCTGTACATTACACGTGTTGAATAGATCTAAAAAGAAGTTATATCTTTAAAAACCATGTGTTTTACACAAATTAAATAAATGTAATTTTGTATATTAAATACTAAAAACTTGGTATCTTAAAAAAAACCCGTGTATAGTGGGGTTGAAAAATCTACCAAATAATAAAAAATTATATCCTTAAAAACCCCGTATATTACACGTGTTGAATAAATCTAATTTTATAATAAAAAGTTATATTTTTAAAAACTTCGTGTATTACACGGGTAATATAAATGTAACTTTGTATAGTAAATAATAAAAAAAGTTATATTTTTAAAACCTCGCGTTTTACACGAGTTGAATAAATATAATTTTGCATACCAAATAATAAAAAAAAGTTATATTTTTAATAAATTATGGTAACATTTAATATTAATTTATTATTTATATATTCAATATAAGATAAATAGGAAAGAGAGGTATTTGTTTTAAAAATATATTAAATTAACAATTTAGATTCCAGGATAATATTTTATTAAAGTATGATAAGATTTAATATTAATTTATTATTTATTTAGTTAATATAAAATAAGTATAAATTTGAGAATACCTTCAATAAATGACACGTGTCCAAAAGTTGGTTTCTTTTATTATAGTAGATAGATTTTGTAACACTAAATTTATTATTTTAAATACTTATGGTATTTTTTTAAATCTTTGGGTATATTAAGACTTTTTCATTTTTGATTTTCTCTTTTTATTGCTATACCGATTGTCAATACTAGAGCAACAGGAATTGAGCTGTTACTGATGTGCAAAAAATGGTCCATAAAACCTAACCTAATTTAGACACATGGTCCATAAAACCTAACCTAATTTAGACACATGGCCTATAAAAACCTAACCTCTCCGGTACATGATGATTGCATGTTAATAGGGGGCTGAATGATCTGGTGCAACTTAATAGATGATTCGATGATAGAATAGGTTGTTGTTTATGGTTGGAAGTTGATTAGGGTTCATAAGAATCATTGAATAACCTCATGATTTGATCGAATAAATGCATAAACGGAAACTGTTTGAGTAAGTAAATGGATTCCCTTAATTCATGGTAAAATTGTAACTGTTTCAGCAACTGATGAGGGCGACAAAACTTAGTGGTGTTTCGCCGCAGGAGACCTCGACGAAACTAGTAGTGTTTCGTCATAAGTGAGCTCGACGAAACATGCCAACGAAACATATGAGTTTCGTCATAACCTGGCCCCGACGAAACATATAGGATGTGTATGATTTTCTGTCTCGTCACTTGTGATTTTCTGTCAAGGATGCTTGGTCAGATTAGTTAATGAAACCATATAATGTGTATTATGTTAAATGAAACTGTGAAAGGTAGAATGAAACTGTGTTGAATAGGGTAGTTGGATTAGAAAAACCTATCTGTTACATGGTAATAGTATTAATCTGGACTTAACCTGTATGAACAAACAATATATCTGTGAATGTTGATATGTGTCATAAACATGGGGCGTGGACTGGTTTAGGAACAAAACACTCGTTATGTGATTTTACGATAAACGTTATAGAACAATGGGTTGCATGTTTAACGGTTATGACTTGTATGAGAACATGTATCTTACCTGTCTGCTACTTGTGCAACGTGTATGTTAGATACGTGATATGTGTGAACACAATACTGATTGCCTTTGGTAACCACGGTAGGGTTGGTTGACCGACTTGGAACGGGTAAAGTATCTTGTTAAATACCGAGCAAATCTAAGGTGAGTTCACTACTCTTGAGCATGCGTCCCGGTGGTTGGGACAGTCAGTGGGTATCCGGGGGAGGGATAAGTCTTTTGGGTAAAACTGGGATGTTGGATAATATTCTCACTCTATCACTCTTAAGTCCCATCTTTTTGTTACCGGAGAGGTAGCGGGGTATTAGTTGGTAGCGCTACTTAGGTTTGGCACCCTCACCCCATACCGGAGAGGACGGGTGTGAACTAATGACCCAGTCATGCCCAGTGCTTTGATAGGAGCACTGGGGAACGGGCAAAACATACATCAGGAGCCGTCTTGTTCAGTAACGAGATATTATCAACATTACTTTCGGATTTGTTAACAAACTGGATTAAACACTTGGTAACTAACGTTTTCGAAAAACTGTGAACTTACCAGCGTTGTCTGACACACTTGTCTGCATGCTTGCAGGTCTATGGGGTTATAACATTGGGAACTTGCTGTCTGGAAGGCTGGAGTGGTCATGGGTCGAGATACATGGAATTGCAACACAAGTCTAATGGTTTTTGAACACGTGGTTTATGAAACGCTTAACAAGTGATTTATGCTTCTGCTGTATACAATGAATTAAGTTTAACGTTTTGTAATACTTTATGTTATTGAATGAAAGTTTTTATTTAAAATATTGTTATGGGTTCAATGTGATTGGTGGCTAGATCCTGGTACGTCACACGTCCCGCGGAGTTTCCGCATGTGGTATTTTGGGGGTGTGACAGTACCAAAGGCTGGTAGGAAAGTTAATCTACTTGGCACATACTAGACCTGACATTGCCTATGCTGTTGGAATTGTATGTCAATTTATGCACCGACCTCAGGAAGAACATATGTAAACAGCCATGAGAATTATAAGATACCTTAAGGGTACTTCGGGAAGAGGTATAGTGTTCAAAAAAATGGGCACTTGGATGTTAAAATTTTTACTGATGCAGATTGGGGTGGGAATCCAAATGATAGACGGTCTACTGTGGGATTTTTTACCTTAGTTGGAGGAAACTTGGTCACCTGGAGCAGCAAGAAACACAAGGTTGTATCTTTGTCAAGTGCTGAATCAGAATTCAGAGGCATTGTGAAAGGTATCACAGAGATTCTCTAGCTGAAGAAACTAATGGCAGGAAATTGGTTTTCCACTAAAGCGTCCGACTCAGTTGATGTGTGACAATGATGCTGCAATTAAAATTTCAGAAAATCCAATTCAACATGATAGAACAAAACATGTTGAGATCGACAAGCATTTTATAAAAGAAAAAATTGAAGATGGCACAGTAAAACTTTCGTGTATAAAATCTGAAGACCAATTGACAGATATTCTTACAAAGGCCATTGCAGTAAAAGCGTTTGAGGATGTATTGTGCAAGTTGGATATTGGGGATCCCACTACACAACTTGAGGGGGAGTGATAGAATATCATAGGTCCTTCGTTAATTATGGGATAATTATGGAGCTAGATTTCACAATATGTACGCTTGTGATTTGTTAACTTGTACATTAATTATATTAAAATTACATTTGTAAAAAAAAAAAAAAAAACAAAAGAAAACCGTGACATTGTTTTTTTATATATAGTAATGACATTTTTCTTTCTTTATTATTTTTCCTCAGTATTCACATATCCTTAACAACATGTTTATAAAAGTCACGAATACCTTCGAAATAAATAGAATATTACTTGATCGATCTATACATACTCAAACAGCTCAGTCAACAATTAAAACATGTCATATAGTCGATTTTAAGAAACATCTTTATCATGGCTAATAAATTTTTTATTATAATTATATGTAATTTTTTTTTTTCAAAATTTTTCTATATGTAGCTATAGTTGGGTGGGCCAAACGAAAACGTATAGTTTGATTAGGCCCAATTAAAGAAAGATGCTTGATACAAGACCCATCAAGTTGTCCTACTAATCTCGATTAACATTGGGCCGTGACATCTCAAACTCTAAGACATTCATAAAAATATATTAAACTTATCTTATAATAAAAGTTGTAATAAAAAAATTATAGTTACTATTTAACAATAGCAGCAGCAACAACAATATTAATAACAACAACGAATTTTTATAAGGTGTAATATTATGAGATTATAAGGGTATTTGGATATTCTACTAACTTGATTATAAATTTTTGCAGTGTTTTTGGAATCCATGTTTTATTACGACTTCTTTTCTTTAATCTTTTATTAATCATTATACAAGGTTTTGTCTTGAAACGTTCTTTTGAAAATACGAAGTGCGGTGTTTTGAATCCATGTTTTATTATGACCTCTTTAATCTTTTTACAAAAATCTGTCTTGAAACGTTCTTTTGAAAATCCGAAGTATGCACGGGTGGGTTATAAAGTTTATTCCACAACATATCACAAACAAAAGAAGTAGTCTCATTAGCAATATTATTTTTAGAAAGTAACTTTGGCTAGTTTTCTTGTATAACCAACCTACTATCATTCATAATGCTTAGGTGTCATAAGTCATAACATCATGAATACATACGATACACTTGATGCCAAGTGAGAGCAGGTACATAAATGAGGCTCCCACATATTTTGGCACACAATGATTGTATTATGTTATTAATGTGTTTTCTAGCAATTTATCTTATCGCGTTGGACCCGTTTGCGATCACAAGAAGTTACTATAATCGTAGAGTCAGTACAACGGATATGTTCAATATTTATCACTAGCTTTAGAACACACATGTATTGTTTATTGCTATGGTCAAAGTGCTAGAAAGTTGAAACATGATCTTGTTCTTGTGTAATGTTGGGGTATGTTGATTCATTTACATATGGATGGATAATAGGTATATTTAGTAATAAAAGAATATCACATATTTAACGGGTATATGCCATATATAAAAAAATAAGGGTGGTATTTTTAATGGAAATGTCTTTAGTTTTGTACTATAAACTAGTTAGATGCCCCGCCCGCGTTGCGGGGCGTTAAGCCGAATATTTCTTAGTTTCATAACATGTACGCATGTATTTTAGTTATTTGTGCATATTACTCATAACACGATCTCAAAAAAATTATATCGAGTCAACCAATTAAACCAAAACACTGCCATAGTTTTGCTAAAAAAAAGATGGCAAGCCTGAGCTGGGGGCAAAATAGTAAATTGTTCGAAACAATGAGCGAGTGTTTGACACCTGGTTGACAAAAAAGTTAGATTGAGTCAACCAAGTAAAATAAAAACTACTATAATTTTGCAAAAAAAAAAAGAAAAAAAGAAACCTAAAACTATGGCAAGAATACAGATTTTAACTAAGGGCAAAATCAGAAGTTTTTAAAAAAGGACAAAACCAAAATTTTGTTTTGAAGTAGGGCAAAATCATAGTTTTGAACGAAGGGCAAAATCGTAATTTTTTGCTGGGGACAAAAGCATAATTTTATTTTGAACTAAGGGCAAAAGCGTAATTTTAAACTCATGGCTAAATCGTAATTTTTGAAAAGGGGGCAAAATCATATTTTTCAACTGAGAGCGAAATCGTAATTTTGAGCTAGGGAAAAAACTAAAACGATGGAAAGACTACAAATTTTAACTGAGGCAAAATTGTCATTTTTTAAATGAGAGCAAACTCATAATTTTAAACCGAGGGCAAATTCGTAATTTTAAATTGAGGGTAAAAGCATAAGTGTACTTTGAACCGAGTCAAAATCATATTAAAAATGAAAAAAAAAAAGATAGGGCAGCCGCCCATTTTTCACCAATAGGGTGGCATAACTATTGCCGCCATGTTATTTGTATATGTAAGTAAATTCCTGAATTCTCAAAGAGATTAGCTTATAGCCGATCAAAACAACCAAAATTTGATGCTAGACATTATTTTATCATCATCATCATTATACTCGATAGGGGAAGGTTCTATGCAGAACACTAAATATTGTGAGAATACGCAGAATAAAATGAATCACTCATTTTTTTCAATCCTAAAAACATAAAAAATAAATGAAAATGTTATAAATGAAAGATTTATTATTTCTCACACTAGAATTTAAAAAAAAATATGAAAAATCTACAGTTTTTAAATAACCTACACACATGTAGGTTATGTATAGGCTAAATTACCTATATGTATGTAGACTATGTGTAAGGAAAAATATATGATTTTTTATGTATATATAATACATATATGAATGTAAGAAACATAAAATTTAAGAAATATGAACCTTAAATCCCAAAATTTAGTGATTTAAAGTTGTTCTTTTTGTTCTCGCAATAATTAATGTTCTGTAATGATCCTTATCCATACTCAATAAATCTCACAAATAGCAAGGCTAAGGTAGGGTTTGAGAAGAGTAAGATGTAAACAGCCTTACCTCTACCTCGTAGCTAGGAATAGAGAGGGTGCTTCTCGTGAGACCTCCGGCTCGATAATAGTTTTGCATCAAGCCTTGGACATAAGGCACATAACACTCTACAATTGGAACAAAGGCCGATTAGTGCATGTACCCCCTAGTATTTCGGCTATCAACGCCACCACATGATGCATGATTAACCTTCCCCGCTTTTTTTCGTTATTTTCACGAAATTAGTAAAATAACGTTAAAATTAGTGTAATTTTACTTTTTCCCCTTGCAAACCCACACATATATGCATTATATGCGTATATTGCAAGCGGGACGTAACATTATTGTTACATAAGCTGAATTTTTATTATTGTTATTGTCAAACATAACCGGATATCATAGCCTCCACAAGCACCTCCAGGAGGTGAGCCTTGGTGACCACCCTCACCTATGATCTCAACCCTATGTAACACAACTTTCAAGTTTTTTCTTTCGATTTAGTATGTTTATAATTACAACATTTAGAAAAGACATATCTAAGATAACACCAACTTATAAAACTTTCATAATCACAATATTACATATCTTCATTTTACAATATATATAGAATACAAAAACGGTTTTAAAATAAAAAATTATAATAACCGTATAAACAAGTGTGCATTTAGTCGCAACAAATCGGACACCTTATGAGTCCATTTTCGTTGCAATCAGGACATCTTTGAAACCCACAATCACTTTCTTCTACTTCTTCATCCTCACCAACATCGGAGTCCACGTCATAGTAAACCTTACAACTACCCGAACACGTATCACACGGTAAAAATCTTATATCCCCACAAGCCTCGCAACCTCCGCCAACACCACCATTACCGCCGCAATCATCCACCATTTCACAACCCTCTAACACCTTATCTAGCTGATATTCATCATGAAATCGCCTAATCTCATCACCACCACCTATGTATTTCTTCCCCACAAACACCTTTGGCAACCCCCCTCCATTATATCCATCACCCAATAACTCTTTCAACTCCTCCTTGAACCCCGAATGCATAGATACATCGCGTTCATCGACTCGAACACCTGAGTTCTTTAGAATCACTCGAACGTGGCAACAATCTTCGTATGTCTTTCGGACTCCTCGTAAGCTTGTAAAGTATAAAATCAACTTCTCTTTGCTACGCGATACATTCTGATCATTTTCACCGGTTTGTAATGATGTCTTTGCATTGTCATGTTCTTCTTTGATCAAGGACTTTATGTTAATATTGTTTGATGTGTCATCCGGGTTTGACCCGGATGGCAATATGGGTTGATCAATGGTATTCGAGTTGGGACTATAATTAAACGAGACGCAATGGGTGCGTTTTTGTTTTTGTTCTTGTTTTTCCAGTTCCAGTTCCACTGATGTTAACTGTGGAACTGGAACTGGTAGAGGGCTTGAATCATCCAAGCCCTCCATCATCTCCCATGCATTTATCATCTCCGGTTCACCAGGAGGCGTTAAAACAGGCGTTTTCGGAACAATTTTCGCAATCTTTTCGTCAATCATTTTCGACCACGTCTTCGCTTCTATCACCCCAACTTCAAAGTCTTTAGTGTTCATCTCCAGGACATTTCCTCCAACAGGTTCTTGTCGAACGCGTGGGACCACCAGATCCTGGCTCAACCGGCTCGGTTTCTTTGACGGATCAAGCAAGAGGTATCCGAGGGTGGTGGAGGTGAGCGCGACGACATGGTGGTCGTCGTGTTCGCGTTGAGGAGAGGGGTTCGGGAGCGACGAATAGCTCATCCGAACTGGAGAATGCTGAGCATGACAGTTCCGGCATACCGATTGCTTAGAAGATGTGCAACCCATTACACCGGAAATTGAACAAAATTTGAGCTTGTGTAGATGATGATTATAAATGGAGAGACGATCAACAAGGTTTCATTTCCCCATGAAAATATGAAAAGGTGGTGCAAAGAGTTTCACATAAAACTAAAAAATATTATATGGAATTGATAGATTAATAGAGGACACAAGTCATGTATTGAAGAGATATAAATTGAAGCTTGTGCTACTCAAAACCCAACCACAAATTATAATATCTTTGTGTATTTAACATAGTTGAAGAATCTATAAGACGACACATAGTGAGAGTGTTAGTGTGTGAAAGAGGAAAGAGATAATGTAACGAGAGGGTGTGAGTCCGATTCTATGTTTTTATAGTCGAGTGTCTAATAGTAATTTAAACGTAACGATCGTTAGGTGAATGCATGAACGCATCACGTGCGGAATTGGCGGCGCGTGGCAAGACTTGTGGCCCCGTAGGTAACTACCCGGTCCTATTATATGCTCCCCACGTATTAGGTTCACCATCATGGATTACCCAGTAAGGGGCTGTTTGGTAGCCTCTGAATGGTTATTAAGAGGCTACCTCTTAATAGAACCATTAAGAATTTTACCAATGAGAAGGCAGAAGAATGTGACATGTGATGATTTACAATTCAGAGGTTACCTCTTAACCATTCAGACTTGAGGTTACCTCTTATTCATTCAGAGGTTTTAAACCATTAAGAGATAACATCTGAATGGTCATTAAAAGGCTACCAAACAGCCCCTAAGACTAGTGTCCTTGTAGGTTCACAAAAATGGTCTACGAGGCAAGACTTGCAACTCCGGAGGTAACTCACATGAATCCTTACTTTAACTTTATGTATTATTTTAAATATTAGGTTTGTATCAATTAACCTATCGTTTCAAAATACTTCACATTTATTTAATTGAAAACGTTTCCGGATAGCATTTGTGATAAAACTTTCCTTTCTTTAACATTCATACATTAACTTTGACACCTTACTTTATAGTACTTCACCAAGTATGCACATCCCCAACAAACTATCTAAAAGGGGTCTAGAAACTCAGCTGTGGTACTATGCATCAAAACACTGGATGATCCCGACCTTAAGACATCAAGTTTATCTGGTCAAAGGTTTACATGTGAAATGATAACTTTTTGTACAAACCTTTTATACGTGATCTCTCCAAGCGAAACCTGCACTGTGCAAAAAATTTATGTGTGAGATCTATAGTTTTCATAGATACTATCATGTGAAATCTTTCTATACACCAACATGCAAAATCTATACTCTTCGTATAAACCATGCGAGAACTATCCTTTAGAAGACTGGCTATACTGCTGTGCGTAAATCTATAGCATGCGAGAACTTTTACATGTCTTCTTTGTAGAAACCCTAAATCGAGTTGTTGATTGCGCCACACGTTGAAGGTGTGTAAACATATCTAGATACAAACTTTATGCTTCCAAATACCTTGGACATGGCGTATAACATGGTCCCATGCATAAACTATCACCAAACACAAAGCTATATGAGTGAAAGTGTAAAACAATTCCTTTAACTCGTTTGAATCGTACAATCTCCTCTTTAATTTATAGTGTTAAACACCACAACAACCCTCGATATCGACCTTTGATAAGGATTCCAACTCCCCGTGAAATGGAATGGAGTGAATTAATGGGGGCAGCTAATTAGATACTCCATTCTCTTTTAGGGGTTGTTTGAACAAAACTTGCTTGAAATGGATGGGCTTTTTCATTCATTGGCCCAAGGATTACAAACCCATATATTTATTTTAAAATTTGAGATGTTACATTTTATTTACGTTTCAAAGTTATATATGAAAAAAAACAAGTAGATTAAATATAACTGATTTGTTTGTTCTTTACTTTGGAAAATCGAATAAATAATGTTCGAACAACATGGGTACTAGGTCTGGTATTTGTTTTTTAAGGTTTACTTGACACTCCTGACAGTGTCGTGATGAACTGAACCCATTATGATGTAATAATATCAGTACTGGTAATTGTATTATCTAAATTGGTATATGTATTCGTTTTTATGGTTTTGATAGATGTATTTCTTTCGTTTGCTATGCTGAGTGCCGGTATCATACTGAGCTGTGATGAATCTAACCGATACTAATCAAATGTCCGCCACAAACATGCAGGGAATCCCATGTTTTAATTATCATAAAGGATTTTCTAATGTGTTGAATGCCAACGATGTTTAATTTCAAAAATCAAGATATGTTGGTTTATAAATTTACTTAAAAATTGAGAGATGATGAATGAAATGATAACTAAATAGATGTTTCTTTCACTATCAGTTCGTTGCTTTTCGTTGCTTCTCGTAACTTCTTGATGACACCATGAAAAACACACGAAGTTTATCGATAAGCTCCCACTATTCTCACACCCTTAAAATTTTATTTTCACACCCCTTGTTAGGACCGGTTTTGACTCCGAAACGATTGCGTAACCGAACGTGTGACGTGCGGAATCCGTACACGAACGTGACCGAACACACGAGACGTAATCTAATCTGTGATTCTATTGAAGAATATGAAATCGTACAAAGCACCTGAATCATGATGTCACTTTTTCTCTCTAGTTTCTCTCTCTAGCTCCTATCTTCTCCAAAGTTCCAAATGAGCAAAGTGACAAAAGTCCTAAATCCTAACCCTAAGGGTTCTATTTATAGGCCAAGGATTAAGGAGGTTCTCCTTAATTACAATTATGCCACCTTGCCTTTTAGTAACAAGATATTACACTATAAACACTAAACTTCTTCTGATTCTGCTACGAACGGAATTGACGGAGGCGATAGACATTACTGCACTAACACCCCTACATGTATACGGCCTGTATAGAGTTACACGGCCGTATAACTGATTGTTGCACAAAAAAATGTCAGAGAATGTTTTTTTGTCTATGTATATGGGTCCTATAACATTATACGACCCGTATAGAATGTTATACGACTCATATAATGTTATACGACCCAAACCTCATATAATGTTATACGACTTGTACAGAATGTTACACGGCCTAATATTTTCTATATGTATACGAGCCATATAATATTATATGATCTAATATTTGTCATATCAAATTATTCTATACAGGCCGTATAACGTATAATGTTATACGGCCTGTATACAGGGCGTAAAATTAAGATTTTGATATTTGGAATTATTAGAACTCTTATCCATAGTTTTTTAATTTGTTCTTGTAGACGAAGTCCCTCATGTTCACGTGTTTAGTCATTAACAATAACCCGAATTTGACATATGGTAACTTTATGGTTCTAACATTTTACAATAACTTTAATGGATACATCTTGCCCTAAACTAAATGGGAAGTTGTCTTTTATATATATATTGGGAGCCGCTAGAATGAGAACCACCTCGAGTTGTAAGAACCGCGAGAACTACACCCTACGGAGCGCTGTTCGCCATGATTTTTTTTTTACAAGTAGATGTGTATATTATAAACACAGCCGTAAAAAATCATGGCGAACGGCGCTCCGTGGGGTGTAGTTTTTTACACCACAAGTTTGGTGAAAAAAAAAAGAAAAAAGAAAAAAAAAATTAAAAACACCAAACTTGTGGTGTAAAAAACTACACCCCACGGAGCGCCGTTCGCCATGATTTTTTACGGCTGTGTTTATAATACACACATCAACTTGTAAAAAAAAATCATGGCGAACGGCGCTCCGTGGGGTGTAGTTCTCGCGTTTCTTACAACTCGGGGTGGTTCTCATTCTAGCAGCCCCCTACATATATATATATATATATATATATATATATATATATATATATATATATATATATATATGTAATGTAACTTTGTAAAATAGTAACCAAGTTTCAAAAGTGTTCCAATTAGGTCATTCAAGTTTCAAAAATGTTCTAATCAGTTCACTCAACATTCATTCTTCATTAAAATTAAGGGTTTTTTTCATCCATTTCATAGGTAACCGTGGTGATGTGGATTTTTGTTTATTTTTTCTCTTTTATTTAATGCTAACGTCAAGTGATGACGTGGATTGTAACTTATTTTTTTTAATTTTTAATGTAATTAAATGGTTTTTATTTTTAATAAATATAATTTCATATATTAAAATAATTCGACTCCAGCATCATACGCTCCATTTTTTTCTTGATATGTGGAAAAAAAGACATGGCTCGATTTGAATGTTAAGTTATCTAATTGTGACAAAAACGACACCAATGACCTAATTAGAACACTTTTAAAACTTGGTTACTATTCTGTGAAATTTTCCCATATTAAACTAGGTTCTAACCTCGTGTATTACACAGGTTGATTAAATAAATTTTATATAGTAAATAATAAAACAATATATCTTTAAAAACCTCATTTATTGGACGGGTTGAATAAATGTAATTTTATATACGAAATAAAAAGTTATATCTTTAAAACCACGTGTATTACACGGGTTGAATAAATAAATTTTATATACTAAATAATAAAACAATATATCTTTAAAAACCTCATTTATTGCATGGGTTGAATAAATGAAATTTTATATACCAAATAACAAAAACATCACACGGTTTGAATAAAAGTAATTTTCTGTACTAAATAATAAAAAAATATATATATTCTTAAAAAACCTCGTGTATCGTACGAATTAAATAAATCTAATTTTATACATCAACTAATAAAAAGTTATATCTTAAAAAACCTCATGTATTACATGGGTCGAGTAAATGTAATTTTGTATTGTGAAAATAAAAATATTTAATATATTAACACAAAGTTTGTTTTCGTGATAAAAATAGATTATTCTGTTGTTGCAAAATTTGTTAGCGAAGTCTCAATAAATTTAACCCTTTATTTAAAACTGCGTAAATGTATAAATGATATATAATATTAGTTAATTTTATTTTAAGTTTCATAAAATCTATTTGATACAAAACTAAACAAAATGTTCAAATTTATAGTTAATATCAAATTAGATAATTAAGTTTGAATTTGAAGTAAATAAATAAATATAAAAGTAATAATTAATTCAAATAAATAATATTATAAATAAGAAAAAGATTAAACTAAATAATAATTATCCATAAGATATTAAACTAAATAATATTTAGTAGGACTATAACTAATTAGAAGAGATTAAATTAAAATAATAATTATCTATAAGAGATGCCCTAATATAATGACAAGTATCCCTAAAGTGGTTTCTTTTATTATATAGTAAATGTTATGAATTATTATATATTAATTGTGTGACTATTCACTTTTCTTATGACTCTCCATATACTTAACCCCCATTCTTGTAAGCTTATAAATAGAGGCATATGTAATCCGTTTTACACATCAATAAGATATATCCATCTCCCCAATCTTTCTTTCGTATATCTATAATGTTAATAGGCTAGTTGTTACAAAACACGTTATCAGCACGAAATCGCCGCTCTGCTTGGACCAACAATTATCAGTCGGGTTAACTTGCTTCCAGATCTGTTTCTTCGAATCACAAACAGTCAATCGATGAATGGTTGCCTTGGCTGGATTCATAAGGTACAACTGATTCAAAAGGTAACCTTCATATTCATAAATGTTTTAGATTCTTTTGATTTTGCGTTTTGTCTTCCGGCGAATCTGGTTAATTAACAAAAGAAGGCTAATTTATTTTGTTCTAATTCTGTTTATGAATTTATGTCAAATTAATGCTTTGAAGAATAGTGCTAATTAATCAACAGACTTTTTTTACATTAGAACGGCTAAATAATTCTGTTGTGATTGTCTCATGCTAATGTAAATCTACTTTGTATAATGTGACAATTAATAAAATATTCATGTAATATGGCAGTTGTGTCCTCATTTTAACGAATAATATTTTATTGATCCTTGGCACTGAAATCAGAATATACGGCTTGGTTTAAGGATAATTATGTGTGGTTATTTAGTTGATAGTGTAGTTATTTAAAAAAAATGATACACCATCTCATTGTGTATGTTTTATTTTTGAATTATGTATATTATAATATGTGATGTATAACATAACACTGCATGCTATATAATATTATATAAGTTTTTAATATAATGATATAAGAATACAGTTCAGGTGGTACTAGGCCTAATTGTTTTAAAATTGCTAAACGGTGTAAACCTATTTTCTGGCCCATCTAACTAAATAACGTTTTAGCAGTATAAAGTTGAATAAATCTTGATTCATAACTTTATTTTGAAAATAAAGTAGCAAAAGAAATTAATTTTGTATTTAACGAAAATTTCACATGAATGTTCGTTGTTTAGATTTTGTCAAATAATGATATGATGTTTTTTTTTAATTAAAAATGCATTTTTACTCATGTATATTTAATTTGATTTACGAACAATTATTATTATTATTACTACTACTCTAGCATGTATAAAATATGATTATGGCTAAGCGTCAAGTTTATAATCACTTTTGATAACACTAGCGATCTATGATATTTGTAACTTCCTTAATGTGTATTAATTTTATATTTGGATTAATTGTTTGAAATATAAAAGGGCTATAGTACTTCCCGACCGTTTCTAGTTTATCACTAAATGTTAATTGTTATGTTTTCTTTAATACCCTAATAATCTTTGGGAAGATGATTTCTGGGTGATGGTGTTTGATCCGCCCATCTCTAAATTAGCCAACTACTAGATGAGAAAATACAAGGGAAGCAAGTCACGTGTATTTTGTATTTAATTTTTAAGAGGACACAATTACATTACCGAGGAAAAACAAAAAAAATGTCCCCATCTTGGTTCTAATTAAAATAAAATTAGTTATCTTATTAATATAAATTAATTTAGTCATCAAACGCAAGTTTGTTTTCAATTTAGTTTTATCCTTACAAATGGGTTTGAAATGTTGGTAAATGATTTTCAAGAAAGTTATATTTCTTAAATGGTAATTATTGTTTTCATATCATTTTAAAGATTTATAAGTCTTGATAAATAATGGAATTGAAATTCAAGTGCTATTTAAGAGATCATGAAATAGTAATCGTTACCATGAATTTTTTAGTTGTTTAATGTAGTGCTAAAATACTTTTTATGTTTCTACTTGAATTATATAAATATACATTTATGTTCCAAAGAATACTATGAAGTATCTTATATACGTGCTCCAACGTGTGGTTTGTATGATTATAAATACTACATAAAATTTAAGAAATACAAAAGGTTTTTATGGTGTAGAGCTTTAAAAATACGGTATTACTACAAGCTCAAGATTAACAAGTAATGTTATTAATATTTTGTTTCAACATATGAAATTGTATTTCGTACAAATACTATTTTGTACAAACGTTTTTGGTCTTGTGGTCGATTTCGATGGAGATGATTGAACCATGGATACAATAGAATTAATGAATTTTCTATTTTAAATGATGTTATCAAAAGTGAAAATATTAATTGGTTACAGGTAATACCTATGATTTAAATATTTGCTTTTAAGTGTGATGAAAACACATATTTTATAAAGTTTTCATACCAAGTTTTTATGTGGTCACATATTGGGATAATAATAAACTGTTTATGTGATCACATATTATATTATGATGCCTTGTATTGTATAATTCGACTTTATTTTATATTGTGTATTTCATATGTTATCATATACTCATTTGTAGTATTCAATTGATCATCTAAAATGATTTAATATCTCTCATGAAAGAGAATCAAAAGTTTAGACATGACACTCGAGATGTCATACTCCCTAAATCTCATATTGAGTTTGTAGAAAGTCATAAGATGTTAGACTTTAAATGATTCGGATAAAATCTCTATTGTGTTATGCAAAGAGAATATTATTTACAAGGTAAAACCGGATAAAACAATTTTCATTTGTCGATCTCAAATATGATAAAGTAGCAATATTATGGAATAAGGATAACAACTTTTAAATGATTTCATATCCGTTTGTCCGAACCATGAAACTTTGTTGGTTTACATCATTCCTTGAAGTGAATATGATTATAAGATCTTTGAAAATGTCGGGATGATGGATGTAATTGAGAAACTTATAATGCTGATCATGTTACTAATGAGATCCAGCTATCAAAAGTTGTAAGATAGGCAAGCTAATAATGAGATCGACTATCAAAATTGTAATAATGGTCACAATGAGATTGACCATTAGAAGTGAGGAATTATGGGAGTGATTATAAGAACACATTGTTATCTCACATCTTATGATATTGATCATAAGTCAAAAGTTTATGAATCATGATTATTTAATTAATTGGCATGATCGGTTAGACCACACCGAGTCAATAATGATGTGAAATTTAATGAAGAACTACAAGATTATTCTTGTTAAGTGCATGCAATATTTGCTCTCAAGGGAAGTTAATGATATACCAACTAAAGTATGGTTTAGATCGCTAAATATTTTGGAAATAATAAGGGAATATATCCCGATATGATACCATTTAGTATTTTGAAATCGATGCATCGTCTAAATGGTTATCAAATCCACAACCTGAAGCTTGTGTGATTGTGGCTTAACTAATGTGATAGCAAACATATTAATCCAGATTACTATTGGTTACAAAGCCAATGATCATGAGAGAAGCAAAAGTTCATTTAGGTACATGTAATTTTATATATAGTACCATCAGTTTACATCAAGCCAATAAGTTATAGTTCTCCCCATACAGTTGGTTTTTGGTCAGGAACCAAAGATGTCCAATCAAAGATTTTGGTTGTGCGACATATATTGAAACTCATCCACCAAACCGCACAAAGATGGGACTTCTAAAAAGTTTGAGAATATGTTGGGTATAAATAATCGTATATAATTGAATACTTAAAGCCATTAGTGAGAAATTTGTTTATGGCTCATTGGTTTTCACTTTAGTGAATGAATGTTCCCAACATTAGGGGGAGATAACAAGCAGTTGGAAAGTGAAAAGTGAAATGAATTATCATGTCATCTTGATCCTCAGACTATAAACTATGAACTAGAAGTTTAAAGTATAATTCACTTACCAATATTAAAGAACAAATTACCAGACAAGTTCACTGACCTAAATAGAGTGACTAAGTAAGTCACATAATCAACTGCTTATGCTCCAGTTATATTTGTGTCCAAGAGGACAACCACATATTTTGTAATGAGTCTATTGCACGCCTGAAGCGTGGTAGACTAGTCAATTCCAATAATAAAATTCCTCGAAAATTGGAGCAAGTAATTAAGATGGTCAAGTCGAGGTTATAGTAATACGATCTATTGAAGAGACAATAGACATGATGGTTCAAGAAGAACCTCAGGTACCTGAAAATAAAGAGATCTCGATAAGTTGTATCATGTCTAAGATATGTATGGAATCGAAATAAAAATCGACGTCGTTATACTTTTGTATATAATGTAGCGCTTAAAATTATTAAATGATGAGGATCAGATTTAAGATCTGCCTATGAATGAATATTAAGAAATGATTGGCCAAAATAGAAAGACGCAAATAAGGCAGAGTTTAGTTCTCTAATGAAATGGGAAGTTTCTGGAACAACAGTCCATACAACTGAAGTTGTAAAATATGTTGGATACAAATGTGTCTTTTACGCGAATCATGTGAAAATCAAATTAAGTGATATAAGTCAAAATTGGTGGCACAAGAATTTTTGCAAAGACTTATGACTGATTATGAGGAGACGTATTCTCCCGTGGTGGATGTTTTGACTTTCCAATATCTTATTAGTCTGGTAATATATAAAAGAGAATTGACATGCGTCTTATGAAAGTTATGTATCACTTGATACTAAGTCATATAAAAATATGTTCTCGAGAATATTATGATTATTATATAAATTCGGATCTGAATACGTATACATGTTGTATATGTTATTGAATTGAATATAACTGGAACTCCCCATGAGTATCCTAAAGCATTTGAGTGCTTAAGAGGTTAATTGAAACACCTTATGCATGTAATTAGTGTGCACCAATGCTCCAATAAAGATACATAGAAAATGTGTACCTGGTTATTATGGCATCTCAATGTACACAATGTACAAACATTGTACAATATGGATTTTACAAATGAAGCAAGTGTTTAAGATATCCTTGCATATAATATAAAATCAATGAGGAGGTTTGCGTGTCAACACTCCTAAAGAGTGTATGCACAAACATTGTTGGTCAAAGTGGAAAGGAGTACGAGAATGTATATTTATAAAGTTAAAAAAAGATAGTATGGACTAAAATAGTCGATTCAAATGTTGTATAATCGACTTACTGATGAGCTCAGAAAAAAGAGAAATTCATAAATTGTAGTGAATCCATTTGTTTTCATTAAAAGAACAATATGAGGTTTATGAGTATTCTAATATATGTTGATGATATCAATGAATCTTCTGAAAAGATAAAAATAAGCTCAATTATTAAAGGAAGAATTTGCAAATTAAAGATAGTATTGCAAATATGTGGCTTGATATGTTGAACAAGCATTTGTATTATTATTATCCATCAATCACAATACATCTAGAAGATGGTGGACATTTTCATACGCACAAAGCTTATGGTATACATACATTTTATGATGTCCAAGTAGTTGGTATACAAAATGACTCTTAACATCTCCTATCAAAGAAGTAAAGATCATTGGTCTAGAAGTACCATAGTTAAATACGAATCATATATCTTGCTAGTATTTATACACAGACACATGTCATGAAATTCATTGACAAGATATAACTCGTGTATAGTGAGGAGATAATGTAATGGGTAAAACATATATTTTTATACCCTTAAGGTAAAAAAGATATGGATTCATATTTTACTAACCCATCAACAAGTTTGGTTAGTTTTGTAAGTGCAGGAATGTAACAACACATATTTATGGATCTTATGGTATCTACTTATAAGTGAAGGCAATTAAAATTTCACATGAAGATCATACATCAATGCTTATTGAAGGATTTGACATTAATGGATCAACCAACATACCAAGCTGCACATCAATGGATTACGAAGTTTGAGCAAGTTTCAAAGAAGCCGAACCTGAGTCACTTATAGGATACAAGTAAAAATGAGGGGGAGCATTATATAAGTTGCACTCCTTTTCCCTTAACTAAGTTTTATCCCAATGGGTTTTCTTAGTAAGGTTTTTAATGAGGCAACATACATGATCCAAAAGTATCAGGAGGAGAATAATACGCGCTGCACTCTTTTTCCCTTAGTTATGGTTTTATCACACTGGGTTTTCCTGGCAAGGTTTTTAACGAGGCAGCATCACCAAGCGTATTATAAGAATAATTTATTATTTTGTCACATGGATAGTCAAGGGGGAGTGTTATGAATTATTATGTATTAATTGTGTGACTATCCACTTTTCTTATGACTCTCCATATACTTAACCCCCATTATTGTAAGCTTATAAATAGAGGCATATATAATCCGTTTTACACATCAATAAAATATATCCATCTCCCCAATCTTTCTTTCGTATATCTATAATGTTAATAGGCTAGTTGTTACAAAACAGATTTACAATTTATTCTCAAATAAACTTGAAGTATTGCTATAGTATTCACCCACACGGGTCCAAGTTGGTCCTTCAAGAGTGACAAATGTTAACGATCCCAAATCACAATTAAATCCTTTAAAATACAACTCACAAAGCCTTCTCGAATTTATCGCCTCAAATTATCAATTACTAGTTGTATTTTATTTAATATAAAGCCAGATCAAAGTTATTGAATTAACTAAAAACTATTCATGAAATTCTCATTCACATTCGTATAGTTTAACTAAAATATACATTTATCTTTAAAATTTGGTTACCAAAAAAACCCACACTTTCGATTCTTTACTCATATTCATAATTAATTAAATAATATCTTTTTCACCAAAAGATATAGATTAAGGGAGTAATAATGAACCCGAATATATAATTTATTTTTTTCACATAATTTAGAATACATGGTATGTAGAAGACGACTCCAACAAAATCTCACACTATATAATTTATGTTTGGGGAATAAACTCCAACAACAATTTTCTCACTAATAAAATATAATAGTAGGATGTCCACGCGATGCGGCAGGGATGACACTTTGCACTGCGGCACTTGTTTCTGGTAGTTTTTTTTTCGTATAATATTTATGATAACATTATTGTGGTGGATCATAAGGGCTCAGAATTTAGAGAAAACGATGGAAAGTGTGAAAACGCTGAGAACGCTTATGGATCGTCCGATCAAAACAATCTATGGACTAGATTGGGGCGGTGGCGTTTTCGTAAATAACACGAATTCTATTAAGTGGACGCGCTTCATTAATGGCAAAAGGGTCTTTACACTTCTATACCAAAACGCCAAACTAATGAATAAAACGCCATTACGGGCCAAAACACATCCCTATATAAACAAAACATCTCAGACATAAAAACACCCCCCCCCCCCCCCCCGGAACCTAAAACGCCATATTTTCTACTATATATCATTCATCTTACAAATGCCAAAATCCCCAAAACATCAAATACACCTACTCAAAAAACACCATATTTTACTATATACAAATCATCTTAGAAAACGCCAAAACACTCAAACATCAAACATTCCAAAAAATCAACGTTTCTTTCAGATACAATATTTCCTCAGTAAAACGCCAAAAATGGCAAATATCGTTTCTTGTATATTAAATATTGTTCTACGCGAAATTTCGGGAAATGCATTCTTCTCTGAGGTGCTGTGACTCAAATAACATTTTGCTGCATGAATTGGACAAATCATAAACAAAAAGATGCTGGTGTCAGACTTATGTCATTTTTTGTGTTTTGTTATTGATAAATATTATAATGACATGAAGAGACGAATGATACTGATGAGTGTTTTGAAGATACATATTCAAACAAAAAACTCATGTCATTTTGTATTTCCAAATGGCCACAAAAACACGAGCATGACAAAGCCAAACCGCCAATGAACATGTTTCAAAGAAGAAAGAGACTGATGACAGTGAAGATTTGGAAGATGAATTGTTTCTATTTTTAATTTTCTTTTTCTGTTGTTTGTTATGTGTTTTTCAACTTAGAATAAAAAAATACATTATATTAATAAACGCCAAAAAGTCATAATAATTGTGAAACGCCGTAATGCAGTAAAACGCCAAAAACTCCCAAACTATAATAAAAGTAATTTGGAGAAGTATTATAAAAAGCTAAAAATGGAAAAAAACGCCAAAAACTACTTAAAGCCATTAAAAAACGCCAACCTTGGAAGATGGAACGTCTATGACCCTAAAAACTCATAAAAAGCTGAACAAAAACAGTAAAAATACATACAGTAACTGAAAAGACGGCTACTTTACTAATATCATTTATTATAAATAAAATCCCGCCTAAACTACGCGCCAAAAACATCATATAAGAGATACGCCTCTGCACAATCAACTGATCACAAACAAAAAACAACGCCATGTTTCCTAGAAACCATTAACTTTAAAATGCCAAAAAAATAGTTAAAAAAACCATAGATGCGGAACCTCGTTTCTTTTATATTGAGTATTGTTCTGAATGAAGTTTCACTGAATGGATTTTTCTCTAAGTTGGGTATCTCTATAAGTTTTTGCTGAATGAGATGGACAAATATTCATGAAAAAGAGACTCAAAAACTACTTAAAGCCATTAAAAAACGCCAACCTTGGAAGATGGAACGTCTATGACCCTAAAAACTCATAAAAAGCTGAACAAAAACAGTAAAAATACATACAGTAACTGAAAAGACGGCTACTTTATTAATATCATTTATTATAAATAAAATCCCGCCTAAACTACGCGCCAAAAACATCATATAAGAGATACGCCTCTGCACAATCAACTGATCACAAACAAAAAACAACGCCATGTTTCCTAGAAACCATTAACTTTAAAATGCCAAAAAAATAGTTAAAAAAACCATAGATGCGGAACCTCGTTTCTTTTATATTGAGTATTGTTCTGAATGAAGTTTCACTGAATGGATTTTTCTCTAAGTTGGGTATCTCTATAAGTTTTTGCTGAATGAGATGGACAAATATTCATGAAAAAGAGACTGATGACACTGATATGTCATCATGTCACTTTGTTCTTGATGGATATATTGATGGCATGAAGGGATCAATACATTCGAGCAGACGTTGATCTTCCACATGGTACTTATCCAATAAACTTTAAGTTTAAAATGTTTGTTTTATAAAAATAAAAAATAGTTGTTGACTCGTAAGTACGTTTTACACCTTTAACTTTAATTGTTAAATTTCGTTTTTTATATATATAAAATTTATATTTTTATAAAATTTTAAAAACAGCCTTTTTATAAAAAAATAGGATGTTAAGAGTTTATATCTTTATTAACTTTATATCATAGTAAGTTCAGTTTTTTAGTTTAGCTTTAAAGTTTATTACTTTATTATTTTTTAATTAAGAAATACAAATTATTCGATTAATATTCAAGAATAACTGCAATATTTTATAATTTTAGCTTGACTACATCTACTTACAATATCTATTTATTGGAACTTTAGGATATTAACTTATACAAGTTCAGTTGACTTGTAAATTTAGGATACTGACTTTATTTTGAACTTTATTAATATGGTCAATCACTGCATTATATTAACACCAAAAATAAAGTTCAAATATAAAATAAACTTTATTCATACGTCTAGATCAAACATAACAACTGAAAATGAAAAAAAAAACATAAAAACACTTGATAGATTTCATATTAGATTGCATGAAATCTATTCCGCTTCTGAATTGACTCTCAATGTATTTTTAATCGGGTTTTCTTGTTTGTGCTTGAATCGGTAGTATCTTCTACTTCCTCTTCTTTGTCATTGTCCTCAGAATCGTCTAAATTAATAACTTCACTCCATTTCCATTTCCATTCAGAGAGTCTCTTGGATCTCTTCTTTTGAGTCTCAAACTTCTGATCCTTAAAAAGGAAAAAAATAGAATACAAAAGTTAAAAAAATATTAAATAAACCTTAAAATTACCTCTTCACTAAATTCACGTTGAAGATTAGACTTGTATGGACTAAACATTACACCATATGAAATAATATCAACACTTTTATCACCATCATCCTGCAATAAAACACACATATAATAACATAATGAACATGTTAATATGAAAGATATACATAAAAATAATACTTAAAAACCAGCAAAATCAATACCTTAGAAGCCTGTTCGACAACTGGGTTGTTTAAATTGGCATGTTCATCATGCAATTAAATGTGAAAAATCAAATAAGTTAACGTTCACATAAAAGTAAATAAAAGAAAACATATATTCATTGCTGCGATATAATAGAACTGACCTTAGAATTTTCAATCTCGCATGCTTGGTTTTTCCCAACAATTGAATTCAGAACTGGATCCATTTTTAACTTTGTTTAGCAATAGATATAGGGGTGTCCTGCTATGTATTTATAGTAGTAACTATAGAAGTGCATTAGGGTTTAATTTTAGATTTACCACCCCTTTATTTAGGAAGTTTGTTGTGGTTAGTTTTAAGTTTTTATAAGATATATCTAAGTATAGATATTAGGCAATTTTAATTAAAAAATGTAACATATATCTTCATTTTATGTTACGGTACTTTTAGTTCTTTTTGTTTTTGTTTGCATAGATGGAGCCCATCTTTGGAGATTAGGCGCATTAGATCACAAGTATTAATTACTTGTACATTAAAGCATTATCGACTTGTACCTTTTAATCCGTGCGTCGGTATTGAACAAGACAACTACCGAAACGTCGACAAAAATGTGTAGGTCGTCATGCTATCTTTGATTTTTTTTAAACATCATAATTTATAAGATATGTCAAGAATACGTAAAACATATAAGTTTCTTGTGGAGGGGTGAATTGTAACTAATTATCAATAATTTTGTTAAAACCTTAGGGATTTAATTGAAATAAGTTTAAGGACTAAAAAATAAATAGTGTTTAAAAGACCAAACTACCCTCATTTTAGGGGTCTTTATATAAATAGGGGGGGGGGGAGTTCTTATTTTTTGAGTATCTTAAAATACCCTTCCCTCATGCATTATAATATAATAAGTTCTTATAATTATCATCTTAAAAGGTTTAAAGCTAAACATTCAATATTCCTTAAGTACGACGCCAAACGTTTATAACTAAACATCGTTTCATATAAAGATTTAGGAGTCACTTAGAGGGATACCCTGTGAACCATAAGACCTAGTAACTTTTAACATGTGTTTATGTTTCCTGTCAAATAATTCTGTTGTAAGGTATCAACACTAGAAGTTTGATAAAGTATACTATTTATATATATAACATTTAGGGTAGGATGTTGTCTACAATAATTGCATCTTACTCTTCTTACACATGTTGTCATCTTACTTGTCCACGTTTTTACCTATTGTTTTTTTCTTCTTAAATTGTTGCGACAAAAAAATGGAGAATATTTCCATTTTGCAAACCGCTGCTAAAGTTGTTGCTTGCTTGCATAATATTATTAATAACTATAAGACTCTTACGTTTATTGAATATTTCATATAATATATAGTGCAACTTAAACGCCGTTTTTCCAAAACATCGATGAAACAACGTTTACATAGAGTTAAAAACCTTCAAACGATATTTACAAAAGTTTAAAACATCCAAAAGATGGTTATAATAGTTTTACATAAGTTTGGTAACAGAAGAGACTATTAAAGTAGCGGAAGCTTCGTTAGATTGTGTGTTCGGTTCTTGACATGGCTTGATCATCCTCCGAGGTCTAAATTGCATCGTTACCTATCATACAATTTCATTCAAATGATTAGAAATCAAAGCATTTGAACAAAAGAATTAAACACAAGAAATTATATTTTTTTCCAGCCCCTTCACCCGGCCGTGTCAGCTAAACATGTATTTTTTCACAGAACCTTCACCCGACCGTGTCAAATGTTCACACGACCGTGTCAGCTTTGCACGTTTATTTTTCACCCAATTTACATCCAAACCTATCCAAACTCATTTTAATAGCTTGGGGTTCATTTCTTAACATATCTAAGCTGTAATCCATTACCCGGATCTATAATTCATATACTTCACGCTCCCGTTACCCGGTTTGCGTTTTACTTTATTTTGACCCGTTTTGATATTTAAACACCTAAGCTCCAATCATCTATAACTTTTTAGTGGAATTATTTTCCACGATTATACCTATTACCCCGGCTTAATAACTTTGTGTTCCACGCTCCCAAAACTCGGTTTGCGAGAATACATATTCGACCCGTTTGATGTTCAAGTTCATAAACTTGAATCCTTCACATTCCTTTCATGGAATTATTTGTTTTTCATCTACAACCCATTTACCCGAATTCATTACTTACGACACTTACGCTTCCATTACCGGTTTGCGTGTTTAACCAATCACTACCCAACATTTATGGAATAAGTGCTCCCGTTACCCGGTTTGCACCTTCCCTTAGTTGACCTGTTTGGTTTGCCCTTAGCGAAATCCATCGCTTTTATACCACAAAAACTTTATCATTTCATCATTTTGACCCATTTGAATGTTCAAGTGAAGTCCATCACTTTCAAACAAACAAATCTCTCATATATTTATTATTCAACGTATATCAATACAAAATATTAACAAAATTCTACGAAGCATAAAGCTACATACCTTTAGAGCTTTCCCTTCAAGCGGTTATCCGTCCCGCCTTGCACACTTGACGATCCACCCAAATTACCTATAGAATTTAATTCAAATATATTGCTTAGAACTCATGGTTCAATATTCACCATATAACACTCTTGGTAAATCAATTAACGATTATTTCATATTTTTCAATATCTCTAATTCACTTAGACATTTTATCGAACATCTTAAAGGCATAATCATCATAATACCATAATCATGTTCATGATTAACTATTTAACCATATCAAAATATCATTTGCATACTAATATGACTAGAACACCAAAAATTAACACTTGAACTTGCATCATAGCTATTAATTAACATCAATGTCACAAGAATTCAAGCAATTTTCACAAAACCCATATCACACCTATATGACAAACATTGAAACCAATAGGTTATGACATGAATTGATCAAATTATTGTCTAAGACTTGTTCCTAGACTTGTATTCATCATAATTTACCCATAACTTCACTCAATTCTTTGCTAATTTCAATTTCAAGAAATCATATAAGTTCAAAACTTCACCAAATTGAAGAATTTAACATACCTTGTGATCTACCAAGTATAAGGATCACTAATTTGAATTGGAATCGAATGAATTTCGATTTCTTTCTTTGATTTGGAGTAAGACTTTCTTTGATTTGGAGTAAGAATTGATAGATTAGGGTTTTGGAACCAAGAAGATGTGCTCCTGGGTGTTTTAGTCGAACCAGATAACACACACAAAAAGGTGAGTTTGATATTTATCCAGGAGTTTAAAACATCTTTCAAATTTGGCACCATTAGTCCCTCTAGTTTCTAAGTTTTATAAAAGAGTTAGAATACTTTGATTTTCTATCTTTTATAACAAGATTTTAACTAGATTAATTATTCCTAGTTTTTATTCTCACTATTTTATTATTAGTGTTATAACCTATACATGCACACAAACATATATAGTTTAATAATTTAGGGGTGTTACAAGTCTACCCCCTAAAAAAGGATTTCCTCCTCGAAATCGTAATACGTACCAAATAAGGAAGGGTATAAGTGTCTCATCTCTTCTTCGGAGTCCCAAGTGGTGTCTGATCCCTTCCGGTGTTCCCATTTGACTTTAACTTGTTTGATTTCTTTGTTTCTTAAGTTTTTAACCTTTTGATCAAGAATTGCGATCGGCTTTACGACATAATTCAGCTTATCGTCAACCTCTATGTCATCATAGCTTATATACATGGAAAGTGCTATGTATACTGCTCAATTCTTCTGGCAGTTCAAGTCGGTACGCTACCTTACCCATACGCTCTATGATTTTGAATGGCCCAATAAACCTTGGACTTAATTTTCCTCGTTTTCGGAATCGGATAACCCCTTTCCACGGAGATACTTTAAGCATAACTATATCACCAACCTGGAACTCGATTGGCCTTCGTCTTTTATCCGCATAGGACTTCTGTCGATCTTGAGCAGCTTTTAAATGAGCCCGAATTACTTCAATCTTTTCATTAGTGATACTGACTATATCTTTGTGAGCTAATTCTCGCGGACCCACATCACCCCAACACACCGGGGTTCGACACTTTCTGCCATAAAGCATTTCATATGGTGCCATTCCTATACTGGAATGGTAGCTGTTGTTATATGAAAATTCAACTAGTGGTAAATATATATCCCAGCTACCACCAAAATCGTTAATACATGCTCGTAGCATATCTTCGAGTGTTTGAATAGTTCTTTCACTCTGCCCATCGGTCTGCGGGTGATATGTGGTACTAATGAACAACTTAGTACCCATCTCCTCTTGAAAATCGCGCAAAAAGTTTGAAGTAAAGCATGTATCTCTATCCGATACGATAGACATCGGTACTCCATGGCGAGATATAATTTCATTCGTGTATACTTCTGACATCTTCTCAGAAGTGTATGTTTCCCGAATTGGAATACAATGAGCACTCTTGGTCAATCTGTCAACTACTACCCATATAACATCAAATCCACGTGATGTTCTTGGTAGTTTAGTTAACAGATCCATAGTAATGTGCTCCCATTTCCACACCGGAATGTCTAACGGCTGAAGTTTACCTTAAGGCTTCTGGTGTTCTGCTTTTACTTGTAAACAAGTTAAGCATTTTTCCACATACTTAGTAATGTCTTGCTTCATTCCGGGCCACCAATAATTTTGTTTCAAGTCTTGGTACATCTTGGTAGCTCCAGGATGAATAGAATAGCGGGACTTGTGAGCTTCATCAAGAAGAAGAGTTTTAACATTGCAAGTGTTTGGAACCCAAATTCGATCGAAACGGGTTCTTAATCCATTACTATTATCCTTCAAGTCTTTAAGTTGACCCACTATTCTTTCTTTTTTCAAATTTTCTTCTTTTATAGCTTCAGTTTGCGCCTCTTTGATTCGTTCAAGTAAACCCGAGGTCACTACTAACTGCATTGATTGTACCCGAATAGGTGAATATTCTTCTTTTCTGCTCAGTGTATCTGCAACTATGTTGGCTTTCCTGGGATGATAATGAATTTCACAATCATAATCCTTCACCGACTCTAACCAACGCCGTTGTCTCATATTTAACTCCTTTTGATCAAAGAAGTACTTGAGACTTTTATGGTCAGTGAAAATAGTACATTTCACACCATATAAATAATGCCTCCATATTTTTAAGGCAAAGACCACTGCCGCCAATTCCAGATCATGAGTCGGATACTTCTTTTCATGAATCTTTAATTGTCTCGAGGCGTACGCGATCACTTTTCCTCGTTGCATAAGTACGCATCCTAGACCAAGCTGGGATGCATCAGAATAAATGACCATGTCTTCAGTCCCATCTGCTAACGTTAATATAGGGGCACTAGTCAATTTTTCTTTAAGGATATGGAAGGCATCTTCTTGTGCACTACCCCATACAAATTTCTCATCTTTACGGGTCAACCTAGTTAATGGCATTGCAATTTTAGAGAAATCTTGTATAAATCTCCGGTAATAACCCGCAAGACCTAGAAAACTCCTAATCTCTGATGGATTTTTTGGAGGTTTCCATTTAGACACAACTTCCATTTTGGACGGATCTACCGACACTCCATCGACACTAATAACATGCCCTAGAAACTGTACCTCATGTAGCCAAAAGACACATTTTGAAAACTTTGCGTAGAGTCTCTAACGCCTAAGCATTTCAAGTACTTCACGCAAATGACATTCATGATCCGCTTCGCTTTTTGAATACATAAAGAATATCGTCGATAAAAACAATCACCGACTTGTCTAGCATTGGCTTGCAGACGCGGTTCATGAGATCCATGAAAGCCGCAGGCGCATTAGTTAATGCAAAAGACATTACTAAAAAGTCGTAATGTCCATAACGCGTTCGGAATGCTGTTTTCGGTATATCTTCTTCTTTTACTTTCAACTGATGATAAGCCGACCTTAAGTCGATCTTCGAAAACCAACTTGCGCCTTGCAGCTGATCGAACAAGTCGTCGATCCTAGGAAGCGGGTATCAATTCTTTACCGTGAGTTTATTTAACTCCCGGTAATCAATGCACATCCTCATACTTCCGTCTTTCTTCTTCACAAATAATACTGGCGCTCCCCACGGAGAAACGCTTGGTCGAATAAATCCCTTGTCTAAAAGATCTTGTAATTAAGACAACAATTCTTGTAGTTCCGACGACGCTAATCGATAAGGAGCCTTGGCTACCGGTTTCGCGCCCGGAACCAATTCGATGCCAAACTCCACCTCACGCTCAGGTGGTAACCCCGGTAGATCTTGTGGAAAAACATCTTCAAATTCTCGTAAAACTGGTACGTCTTTGATTTCTGGAGCCTCTTTAGTTGAATCATGTATGTAAGCCATATATGCCTTACATCCATGCCAAACTAGCTTGCAAGCTTTAATGAAAGAACAGATTATGGGGCTGCAACTTTTCTTCCCATAAATAGTAACATGTTTTCTGCTTGGAGACATTAGTTGTATCTCCTTACGGTTACATATTACTTTCGCGTGATATCGAGCTAGCCAATCCATCCCGATTACCACTTGAAATTCTCCCATTGACATGGGAATTAAATCGATGAAATATTCTTCATCGTCAATGCTCAGTTTGCAATTCCAGCACATATCACAAACAATAAAACTTTTATTATCACCTATTTCTACTTCTAATGGCATAGGTAATTTTGTTAATGTAAACGTAGGGTGTTGAATAAATCGATGTGATATAAAAGACCTATTTGCACCCGTATCAAATAAAATTCGTGCTGGAATTGAATTTACTAGAAATATACCTGAAACAACGTCAGGTTCAGTCTTAGCCTCAGCGGCTGTCATGTGGAAAGATCTTGCCTTTGCTTTCTGGGCGTCAGACTTTGCATCAGTGGTGTCTTTGGCTCTAACCAATTCCAGACATTCCGACTTTTTGTGTCCCGGTTTATAACATTTATAACATACCGACACCTTCCCAGGGAAATTTGCAACCACATGTCCCACTTTACAGCAAGTAGGACATGGTTTGTTTTTAAAATAGCATTCTCCCTTGTGATTCTTTCCACAAATTTTGCATTGAGGTATCCCCCCTTTTTCAACTCCTTTCTTAGGAGCTTCGTTCAGCTTTGGTTTCTTTACAGAACTTGGATTTTTATCAAACGCTCTCCTCTTACCCCTTTCAATCTGCTTTTTCAACTCAATCTCTCTTTCACGTTCGGCATTCACTATCTCTGTAAGATGCTCATATTTTGAAGGAGTCATAAACTCTCTATATTCCGCACTCAGCATGTTGTAGTAATAATATATTTTCTGTTCTTCATTCTGAACCAGCTCATCACAAAACCTGAGCTTATCAAGAAAGATTCCCGTAATCTTTCCTATCGACTCGCCACTATGCCTTAGCTGAATAAACTCTTCTTTAATCCTATTGATTACAGCTTTTGGGCTATGGTGTCTAAGGAACGGTGTTTTGAATTCTTCCCACGTCATAGTTCTCGTGGCCTTAATTCCTTGTTCCTTCTTCAGATTATCCCACCAATCCTTAGCTTGGCCTTTTAACTGACCAGTTCCGTATGCCATGAAATCAGTCTCATCACAATGGGTTCTTTCAAATAC